>NC_040035.1:14258617-14558617 GCF_003713205.1 Coffea eugenioides | reverse complement strand
AGGACTTTCGGTTTTTAGTAATGTGGTCAGGTGAGGTGCTTAAAAAAGTTAAGGCTTGAAGGTAGATTTCAAAAGTGGTTAGAATGATCTGAGATGGCATTGTTGCGCCAACCCTATTTTAAGGTTAAATCAAAACTTGCCCCAACTTATTTTCAACCGAGGTTCTCTTTTTTTCATTTTCTCTTTTCTCTTTCTTTTTTATTCCATTCATCTTTTGAAATTTTTCAAAATTTGCCCCAGTTTATTTTTTAACTATATTTTCTTTTGTTCATTTTCTTTCCTTTTGTTCCTCTATCAGTTTTCACCTCTTGAGGCTTCTTCTTTTCTTCTTTTTCCTTTTTCAACTCAAACTTGCCCCAATATGGGGCTTACGATCTCAGGGGTTGCCAAACGAAATAATTTACTCTGAAGGTTCAAAAACTAGGGATATAATGTCTAATTAGAAAGGAAGAATGCCTGACTTTCATTCCATTCTTCGCATTAACCCTGCAAGGAAACTTCTATTTATCATATGAAGGATTTCTTACACATATACGATTTGATCGGCTGAGGAAAAATTTGTCCATCCATTTCTGCGAGAACAAGTGCTCCACCAGGCAATACCTTTTTGACAAAAAACCTTGCCAATTTGGGGCAAACTCTTCTTTTGGTCTCATCTTACACCGGTAAAATCCGTTTTAATTCTGTGAATAGTCGTGGTTTGACCTCCTTGTTGTAAGCACGAGTTATCTTCTTTTGATAGCACCGACCATGACAAATGGCATTTAGTTGCTTCTTATCAAGTGACCACTGATTTTATTTCCTTAATCTTGATCGCAATTCGGCTTGAGTTTCCCTTTATACCTATTCAAGTCTCTTTGAAACATTTTCGGATGTCTCTTCGCTACTCCTCTCATTTTCAAATCCAAATTCACATTCATGAGATATCGAGATTGCTACCATCAAATTTCGGAACAGTGATATCCAAAGGGTCAGAGGATTTTATTCTTGGCCATTTGAAAAGAATACGTAAGTAACAAAGTATATAGAAAACTGTACATTTTATAGAATTTCAAAATGAAGATCAAACTTAATAGCATTTTACTTGTTAAACAAGACGTATCTTCAAAAGCCACTTGATTCAAAACTATTTACAAAAATATAGTTAAGCAAAAAACACACTCATGAATGATTTTCATGAATTTTAACCAAAGGCAATTCCCCCAATTTTACCGAAACTCCCTTCAATAGGGAGGGATCTCGCTAGTTCAGATTTCCTCATTGGGGGTAAATGCCTCAAAAGTGGTGTCCTTGTGTTCGGGAAAGGGATTCGTATTTATGCTTGTTCCTTGTTCTCCCCTTTTCCTTAGCACTATATCTCCTACTTCGATCATATCCTGAATTTTATGTTTCAATGCCCTGCAATTATTGGTGGAATGCCCGGGAGTTCCAGAATGATAAGCGCAGACGGCTTGATGATCATAATCACGGGGAAACCTTTTAAGAAAGATTTTGGGAGGCATAACACCAATTTTTTCGGCAGCTTTGAGTTGTTCGTACAATTGATCGATGGGTTGGCCCAGGTTGGGGAATGTTCGATATGGGGTTGGGTTTCGGATTTTATGGTTTGGAGAATAAGTTCGGTTGTTTGGTTGAGCAAGTCTTGGATTATAAGGAGGGCGAGGTCGAGTTTGAAGATTGGGTTGAAAGATTGGGACAAGTAGTATAGGTAGGTTTGCATAATTTGGTTGGTCGAGAGTGATTAATATTAGTATGGTAAACAGGGCATGAGTTTGGATAATATGGGTAAGGATATGAGTAGGTAGGTTGACTAGCAGGTAAGGGATTATACTGAACACCACTGCTGCTACCAGCAACCAACTGATCAATCACGCGCCGTTGTGCGGTCACCTCCGTACTTAACTCATTGACTTTGTTTAACACTTTGCTCAGTTGAGCTCCCAGATTTACAAAGTCGGCTGTTGGAGTCGTTGCAGACCTATCGGATGATTCAGGATGTGTGCTCATGTTTACACTATTTCTCAAAACCCGGCTAAGTGATCGTGTAATGATGGGCTTCTTCGTGTAGCTATATTTACAATTACCTGAAAATTTAGGAAAACCCTATTTAGATTCCCCTCTTGATTAACTGTTGACAAAAGGAACAAGAAAAAAGAAAAAAGACACGAGTTAGTAAAAATTAAAGTAATTCGGATGCATGTCCTATTGGGAGAGCCCTTTTTGTGCCAAGGGTAGGCCTAACATGAGAATGCAATCCTCTAGGGTAGGCACATACAATACCTGATGAATCCGATCAACTTATTGATATTCGAATGAAAAGTAATTTGAAAAATTTGGCCAATTGGAGTGGCAAGAGACATTTGTCCTAACAAAATGAGGATAAAATCCGAATGTATTGATTACTTTGATTAACACATAAAGTGATGTGTGAAAGAGCCTACTTTTGAAAGAATTGCAATGTCTCGACTAGTTTATTCAGTTATCCTTAGATCATCCTAAAAGAGAATAAACGGGTCAAATGGATTGGATGAAATTGATGATTTATTCAAAATTGACCAAATCACCTTTAAAAAAGGTAAACCGATCAAATGAAATGGATGAAATTGATGATTTATTCAAAATTGACTGCATCACCCTATAATGGGTAAACTGATCAAATGAATTGAATGAAATTGATGATTTATTCAAAATTGAATGGATTGTCCTAAAAATAAATGAATGGATTGAGTTAATGATTTATTAAAAAGTGACTAAATTGTTCTAAAAGTGAATGAATTGATCAAATAGATGAAATGGAGTCAATGATTTATTCAAAAATGAGTAATTTGTTCAAAAATGACTGGATTGTCCTAAAAATGAATGAATAAAACAATGAGAAATTATTTGGGAATTTCTTCAAATTAATGTCCTTTGCGCAAGGAATTTTTACCAACTATGTTAAAATGGCTAAAAGATGATTGTTAGATGCTCATATTCTAATGTGCAAAAGTTGCTCAATTATCTTGGGAATGATTGGATCCTACCTTACCTCGTGCACTACCCCTTTGGACGGTACAATAAATATAAACGTGCAAGTCTCGTTGAATTACATATCTGAGACACAAGGTGGTTTATTCCTAACACGGGATTCCCTATGCGGCATTCCCTTCTAAGGTTTATGCATGATGCCAATCAAAGCAATTAAATATGCAATTTGGAATGAAATCATGACCTAAAGGGACCCTTTGTATGCCAGGGCGGGACTAAAATGATATGCAATTATTAATCTACAAATGCAATACATCGGAATCTTAAACATGCAATAGCCTATTTAAGAGAGGATCATGCCAGATCTCTCATTTTCTAGTGTTTGTGAATGTAAAAGACAACAAAACAAGGAAATATTAGTTCAACACACAACACATTGTGGCAATCAAATAATATAAAAAAAAAGAAAGTAATATAAGGAAAAAGAGGTGGAATCCCTCCCCTCGTGGTTAGTGTTCCTAGTTGGGTAAGGTTGACTCTATCCTAGGGTATTTCTAATATGGATGCATGAGATTTGGCTTACTAATGCATCTAGACTCGATAAGGCTTCAGGCTCCCAATCCTTCATGTGAGGACTTGCAGATTCCTTATATTTTCTCAAAAATGCCCTTTTATTTAGAAATTATTCATTTATTATAGCCCCTACCCAATCATTCCACAATAAGTGCAAATGAACTTAGAAAGTAGGGTTTCACTTTTCATTTTCAAGTTGGAGCAAGTTAGGGTTTTCACGTGTATCCGTAGTGTAATTATCCGGTACGGAGCGAGGATCAAATTTGGTGCTTAAGAGTGACTTTTGGGTGAGAAATAATATGTGATTAGGGGCAATGATAAAAAGTTAATGAATAGGAAGTAAAAACCCTAGTACGTTTGATTTAAGGAAAAACGGTGCGAACCGACGTGTACCGTGCACTACCGATTGAACATACCACTTGGTCACCACTTTCTTACCATATAAGCTCATTAAAATTTGAGCAAAATATCCCCTCATTTCCAGCTGGCTTTGGCCGAAAATTTTGACCAAATTGGCAAGGAAAAGAAACAAAAAAAATGAGTGGAAATTGGTGGTGACACTTGTTGGCCATTGAGGGCCTTGACCAAGACCAAATAGTCTTGCCTTCTTATCACCATGGAGCTTCATTTCTTCATCATTTTTCTGTTGCTTTGGCTGAGAGAGAGGGAGAGAAAAACCAAGGGAGAGCTTCACCATTTCATCTTGAGTTTGAGCCATCCAAGTGAGGAAACAAGAAACTAAACCGATTAAAACCTTCCTTGAGTGTTTAGCTAGTGGGGTGTTGGTGAAATTTTGGAAGGAAAAGCTACGGCTGCTCTTGGCAGTCACTTTAGCAAGGTAATAATGCTGATTTCCCCATTTCTTACTCTTAATCTTGCTTAACTTGGCACAACACCTTAAATTTGTGGTGGATGATAGCTATTATAATGATTTGGATGGATATAGTGTATGTTTTCTTGAGTTACATGAGTTAGGGTTTGAAGGATTTGCTGCCCATACTTTCTGTATGGATAGTATATGTTGTTTCTAAGCTTATATAAGAGGTTGTGGTAGCGATTGAAGCAAGAAATGAAGAAAGTTTCCTTTGAAACCGTAAAATTTCAGATTTCTGGAAAATTGTAGTTCAGTTCTGTCCGGTTCCAGTTCATGATGTTAGAGGCCGAATTAGGCTTAGCATAAAACATGAAAGTTGTATATAATGATTTTTTATAGTTACCTACAAAATTTCAGCTCAATCGGAGCAACGTATCCTGTAAAAAGACCAAAATACCCTCACTGCCCTAGGATGCATCCAGTGATCCGTTTTAGACAGTTCATCCCGTTGACAGTGTCTATTCACTATGATCCGTGCTGATTTAGCCATTTTCCAAAACATGAAAGTTTTATTACTCTGTCTTATCTTTCTAATGCCTCCAAGAACGCCTTAAACGGACTTTGGTAGCCTGAGATATGGCCATTTAAATGTAGTACGGTTAACTAGCCGGTTAGTTGGTAGTTGGTTATGTGAATTGGGAATTTGACTGGGTTACACTAGAAATTTGACTAAGTGATCTTCATGAAAGTTTTAGATCTTTATCTTAGCTTCGAAACAGTATAAGTTACACCCCAATCCGATAAGCGTAGCTTCGGTTGTGTCCGTTACGCAAAACTCTATCAAATCTGTCTCTTGTTAAACTTCATTTCCGCACTTGTTGTTAGCTTGATTTTGTCCTTGTATTGTCTTGAACCTATTGAACGGCTATTGAAATTAGATTGTTGTGTGTGTACCTTTGGGATTGAATGAGGAAAATAATGAATCCATAAATGGCTGGAAATAGGAAAATATAAAGGGCATGCTGCCCAAATTTACGCTCGAGGACTAGAGAGAGCGACTTCGGTAAAGTTGATAAATGAATATCACTTGAACCATCTAGGACTTTTGCTACTTTGGTTATCGAGGGTTATACGTTAGAACCTAGCCGAACTTGTACCCTTAGGAAAAGCGGTAATAATCACTATAAATCCGTTTTCCTTGCACTTTCGACTCAAAAGTTATTTCCAAGTATACATCTTACAAAATTTTTCAGTTTGAAAAGCGAGCAACCGTTTCACGACTATTCTCCAAGTGAATTTCAATTTCTTGATTCTTATTGAACGAAACGTCTAAGTTTCGAATCTTAGTTGATTTTCAAAGTTCTTAAATCAAGTTTTATTGCAGATTTGGACTCCAAACCCGGAGTACCACCCAGACGCGAACACTAAAGGCACTACTTTTGGTGAGTGCTTCCAAATATCTGATTGAACTTGATATTTGTGATTTATCTTTGACCAATGTGATTACATGATATATAAGTGATTTGATCGGGCAAGGGTGTACTTTATCGTACTTACCCTAACAAGAATTGTTCTTGTTTATTGATTTCACTTGACTTGCTCTACATGCATATGAATTGTATCTTGTCTGGAATTCCAGAAACCCTGTGGCTAGTTAATCGAGTCGAGCCGGCAAGGGCCTGGTCGATTAGATAACGAACCCTGGGTAACTAGTAATGTCGAGTGGAGTGTTATCTCCTCGGCTAATCGGTATACTCGAGTATTACCACCCGTGTTTCGTGTGGCGTGCGGGCCCGGATAAGGGGGTTGATCGGTGGACGGAGACTGGCGTGAAGTGGGGTTTTCTTTCTGGACTAGTTATTACTTGAAAGTTGATGGAATGGGATTGGAGCCGAGACATGAGCCACTGTATCCTTACATGTGAATATGATCCATATATTCTTGATTACCTGAAGTATTATCTCTTTGCTTGGACTTGTTTGCTCGCTATTTCACTATTGCACTGTTATTACTTTATTGATGGCCAATTTGATATTTGGAACTTCACTGAGCTTTGGCTCACTCCGTTAGTTTTGTTTTCCTTACAGGGGTACGAGCGAGGCGTGAGACGTGTAAAGACTAGCGTAGTCTAGTTGTTTTGACTTTTGACTTGTACTCGCGCTATTCCTCGAATAGAATATTTTGTATCTAGATTGTATACACTTTGAACCAATTTGGGTATATTGAGGCTTTGTATCTTGATTGTAAATCAATGTAAATTATAAGTTTGAATTGCGAGGTTATTTATGGTCCACGGATGTATGCACGTGATACGAGTGAGTGAGTCCTGGCAAGAGCTGGGCAGGCGGTCCGCCGAACCCTTTGGTACGCCTTAGCGGAAGGTGGGGTCGTCACAGGTGGCATCAGAGCCTAGGTTGTGAATTGATCTGGATAGATTGAGTGCTTGACACGATAGGCTAGGATTTTATTCTTGAGTTTAGCCTTTAGCCTTGTTTTCTACGTCTCCTGTACTTACTTTGCAATGTTATTTGCAAACCTAGGTGATGGCGGGTACTGATGCATCTGGGAGTGTTGGGCCGTCTCAGCCCGTACCTACTAACATACCTACTGACGCTCCTATTGACGAGCCACATCTGGAGGGGTCCGTCCGTCACGTGATCACGTATCAGGAGAGCCCCGGTAGGCCAGTGCAGCGGTGGTCCCCAGCGCGCAAGATCCGACGCTGCGACTGCTGGAAGACCTACTCCTACCCTGATCGGGTAGTGCTTGCAGTGGACGACGATCGGAGACGATTAGGTAGCGCCAATCGTAGGTGCTATTCAGAGATAGAGCGTCTCCAAGCTACTCTCCGAGACTAGGAAGCTAGGATCCGAGAACTGGAGGCCTCGATTTTGGAGGAGCAGCAGCGGACTGATGCTTTCCGCGAGTAGGCTCAGGCGACTACTGGACGCCTCATGCGAGTGGTTGAGGACATTCGAGATCGGACCGGCCATATCCTGACTGAGTGCGAGGCACTGGTGGATGATGTGATACAGGACTTGACCGAGGAGGGTCAAGTGCCTGTAGCCCCTGACGTTCCTGGTGCTCCTGAGGAGGATCCGGAGAAGGATCCTTAGGAGGACCCGGAGGAGGAGCCGAGTGCATCCTCAGAGTCTGTTGGGTCGGCGTCTAGCCAGACGACTTGTTAGGATCGGGGATTGAGGAGATTTTTGTGGGGTAGTTAGGAACATAGTTGGACGACACGTTTTCTTTTGTTTTTGACTTTGACGTGTCACGGTAGATGTAAATAGTATTTTTTTTGTTCTATGTTCCTTGGCTAGTATAGCCTTTGACTTGCCTAGGTTGGCATGTATATGTGACTTGTTTGCTATGTATATAAAGTACTTGTTTATTATGCGTTTTATGACCTCTATTTATCCTTTTGCAACGTGCGATACGAGCCATACCTTACTTTGTTTATATGTCCATAGTTGGTTAAATCCAAAACATGGAGGGTAGAAGAAGTCAAGCCAGGGGAACTAACCGAGGACGCGGTCCTAGTCGGGGCCGTGGGGGTAGACAAGCACAGGAGTCGGTACAAGAATCGAGAGAGGAGAGAGAGGCAACGATTGAGCCACAACCTGAACCCTAGGCTGTAGGGGGAGATCAAGTGGCAACTGTAATCCAACAAATGACTAATATTTTGGCCTGTCTAGTGGAACAATAGGGTCAAGCCCCTGTAAATCAACCTAGGGACCCCGATATGGGGCAAAATAGGGCCTTAGAGAGATTCCAAAAGTTCTCCCCACCTAAATTCTTGGGAGGACCAGACCCAGAAGGAGCCGAGAACTAGCTAGAGGCCATGATCAACATCTTTGCCGCTTTAAACTATACAGAGGATAGGCAAGTACAATTCGCTGTTTTCCAATTCGAAGGTCCAGCCAGGGCTTGGTGGAATGTAATTAGGGCCAAATGGGAAAGAGAGGGAACTGCGTGGACCTGGTTAAACTTTGTACGGGAGTTCAATGAGAAATACCTTCCTCCTATCGTCCAGGAGAAGAGAGAGGACGAGTTTATTAAGCTCCAACAGGAAACTTCTAGTGTAGCTGAGTATGAGACTCAGTTTACGAAATTATCAAAATTTGCTCCTGAACTGATAGCTACGGAGCAAAGAAGAGTACGGAGATTTGTGCAAGGACTCAATATGGAGATACAAGAGGCCTTGGCGGCAGCTCAGATTAATACGTTTACGGAGGTTCTGGAGAATGCCCAAATGATAGAGACTACTAGGGCGCAAATGAGAAATTTCCAATCAAAACGGAAAGAGGTACCTAGTGGAGCCCAAGGGTCAGTGCGGAGTGATCGGAACATGCCACCCGCTAAATCCGGTCGTGGGGCTGGAGGTGGACGGTTTTCGAGTGCATCTAGGGTAGGTGCTTAGAGAGGAGGTGCCCAGAGGGGAGGCCAAAGTGGTAGGGGACAAGGTAAAGGCATTCCGCAGGGAGGCCAAACCTCCACTCCCCGAGTAACGTGCGGATATTGTGAAAAATTGAACCATACAGTGGATGAATGTTGGAGAAAGGCTCAGAAGTGCCTAAGGTGTGGAAGTACGGAGCACCAAATAGTCAACTGCCCGTTGATCAGTGATACTCAGTCGACTGCCAGGTCAAACCCAAAGCCGACCAATGTCGGAGGGACCAGGTCGAGGGTACCGGCCAGAGTGTATTCGCTGGACCAACAATCCGTGCCTGAACCAACGGAGGTAGTGGAAGGTACGATTCCTATTTTTCACCGGTTAGCCAAAATTTTGATAGACCCCGGTGCCACTTATTCTTTTGTTAACCCTACATTTATGCTTGGAATTGACATAAAGTTGAAAGTCTACCTTATGACTTAGAAGTAAGAACACCTACGGGTAATCAAATTTTACTTGCAAATGAAGTGTACAGAAATTGTGATATTTGGGTTGGCGAACGGAAATTAGTAGTCGACCTCATTAGTTTAGCCATTAAGGGGTACGATGTCATTCTAGGTATGGATTGGCTAGCTCGTTACCATGCTCGTGTAGATTGTAGGATAAGTGGTAGAGTTTTGCATACCAGGTGAGGCAACTTTGAAGTTAGACGTGAGGGGTATGTTAGCCTCATCTGCGCTCATTTCGGGAATAAGGGCTAGGAAATTGCTTAGTTATGGGGCGCACGATTATCTAGTTTTTCTAATTAACACTCTGGGAGAGAAGATTAAGTTGGAGGACATGCCGGTAATCCGAGAATATCCGGACGTATTTCTGGAGGAGTTGGGGTCATTGCCACCTAAAAGGGAGATTGAATTTAAGGTTGATCTAGTACCCGAAACTACTCCCATTTCGAAAACCCCTTATCGAATGGCACCTGCTGAGCTTAAGGAGTTAAGAGTGCAATTGCAAGACTTGCTAGAATGGGGATTCATACATGAGAGCGAGTCACCATGGGGAGCTCCAGTGCTATTTGTTAAAAAGAAGGACGGGAGTTTAAGGTTATGCATTGATTATCGAGGACTGAATGTAGTAACTGTTAAGAATAAATATCCTTTGCCCCACATCGATGAGTTGTTTGATCAGTTACAAGGGGCTGTGGTGTTTTCTAAATTGGATCTTCGACAAGGGTACTATCAGTTGAGAATCAGAAAGGAGGATGTGCCAAAAACGGCATTTAACACTCGATATGGGCATTTTGAGTTTGCGGTAATGCCTTTTGGCTTAACCAATGCCCCAGCAGCGTTCATGGATTTAATGCATCGAGTGTTTAAACCTTACTTGGATGGGTTTGTAGTGGTGTTTATTGATGATATCTTAGTATATTCGAAGTCAAGGGAGGAGCATGAACAACACTTGCGAATAGTGCCGCAAACCCTAAGAGAGCACCAATTGTTCGCTAAGTTCAGCAAGTGTGAATTTTGGCTGGAAAAAGTGTCGTTCCTAGGTCATATAATTTCAAAAGATGGGCTTGCTGTAGACCCGGCGAAAGTGGAAGCTGTAGCCAAATGGAAGCGACCAGAGAATCCCACAGAGGTGCGAAGTTTTCTAGGTTTAGCAGGGTACTACCGCCGATTTATAAAGAACTTCTCGAGAATTGTAGGACCCTTAACTAACTTGACAAAGAAACAAGGAAAGTACATCTGGGATGTTAAGTGTGAGAGTAGTTTCCAAGAACTTAAGAAGCAATTGACTATGGCTCTAGTTTTAGCTTTGCCCAATGGGAATGATAGCTACACGGTTTATACCGATGCTTCGAAAGAGGGGCTAGGGTGCGTGTTGATGCAAAATAGGAATGTGATTGCCTATGCGTCTCGAAAGTTAAAACCTCATGAGCAGAACTATCCAACCCATGACTTGGAGCTTGCAGCTGTTGTGTTTGTCTTGAAAAAAATGGTGACATTATCCATACGGTGTGACTTTCGAGGTATATACGGATCACAAGAGCCTTAAGTATCTATTTTCTCAGAAGGAGCTAAATCTAAGACAACGTCGGTGGCCAATTGCACGATTAACTATCATCCCGGAAAGGCCAACGTTGTAGCAGATGCTTTAAGCCGAAAGGCTCAACTAGCAAGTTCCATGGTGAAAGAGTGGAGCTTGTTGGAAGATGTAGGTGAGTGGAAGCCTCGTCTGGAACCGAAGAAGGTGATTTTTGAAAATATTGAGGTGAAGTCGACACTATTGGATCGGATCAAAGAGGGCCAAGTGAAAGACCCAATGGTGCAAAAGTGGATGGAAAAGGTGAAGAAAGGGGAGTTGCCTAACTTTAACCTAGGTCCTGATGGAATCTTAAAGTTCTGAAATCGTGTTGTTGTACCTAGGGGAGAGGAGTTAAAGAGGGAGATTTTGGATGAATCACACCGCTCTAGGTATACGGTGCACCCAGGGAATAATAAGATGTACCAAGATCTCAAAAGTCTGTATTGGTAGGAGAATATGAAGGCGGAGATTGCCCAGTTTGTAGAAAGGTATCTTACGTGCTAACAAGTGAAAGCTGAGCATAAAAAACCGTCAGGTCTGTTACAGCCTTTAGAGATCCCTGAATGGAAATGGGAGCACATAACGATGGATTTTGTATCAGGGTTGCCACAAACACAAAAGGGGCATGATGTGATTTGGGTAATAGTGGATCGATTAACTAAGACCGCACATTTCCTGCCAGTAAATATGAAATATTCTTTGGAGAAACTTGCCAAACTTTATATGGATGAAATGGTAAAACTACACGGGGTACCAGTAAGCATTGTATCCGATAGAGACCCTAGGTTTGTATCCCGATTCTGGCAGAAATTGCAAGAGGCTCTAGGAACTAAGTTGAATTATAGTACAGCATATCACCCGCAAACTAATGGACAATCTGAGAGAACCATTCAAACTCTTGAGGATATGCTGAGAGCCTGTATTGTGGACTTTGGAGGAAGTTGGAGCCGATACTTAACCTTGGTTGAATTTGCTTATAACAATAGTTATCATTCCTCTATTCAAATGGCCCCATATGAAGCTTTGTATGGACGACGAGGTCAATCCCCAATCCATTGGGATAAGTAGGAGAGAGAAAGATTATAGATCCGGCTACAATACCATGGGTTGAGGAAGCCTACGAACGGGTAAAGATGATCCGCCAAAGATTTCAAACAGCCCAAAGCCGACAGAAAAGTTATGCCGATCATCGGAGGAAGGATTTGGAGTTCGAGATAGCAGATAAGGTGTTTCTTCGATTGAAAGGAAAGATTAGAGCAGGAAAAGGGAAAACGTTGCAACCACGGTACATAGGACCTTTCAATATATTCTAGCGAATAGGAAAGGTGGCTTATCAACTTGAATTACTAGCTAGTTTGTCTCGGATCCATGACGTTTTCCATGTTTCATTACTTAAGAAATACCATCCGGATCCAACTCATATTTTGCCACCAGAAGATGTTGAACTCGACGAGTCCTTAACCTATGAAGAACAACCCATTCAAATATTGGATAGGAAGGTGAAGGACATGAGAAACAAGCAGATTCCATTAGTAAAGGTTCTATGGAAGCATCATGAAGTGGAAGAAGCAACCTGGGAACTAGAAAAGGACATGCAAGAGAAATATCCCGACCTGTTCTCGACGAAAGGTATGAATTTCGAGGTCGAAATTCTTTTAAGGGGGAGAGAGTGTGAGGACTTGCAGATTCCTTATATTTTCTCAAAAATGCCCTTTTATTTGGAAATTATTCTTTTATTATAGCCCCTACCCAATCATTCCACAATAAGTGCAAATGAACTTAGAAAGTAGGGTTTCACTTTTCATTTTCAAGTTAGAGCAAGTTAGGATTTTCACGTGTATCCGTAGTGTAATTATCCGGTACGGAGCGAGGATCAAATTTGGTGCTTAAGAGTGATTTTTGGGTGAGAAATAATATGTGATTAGGAGCAATGATAAAAAGTTAGTGAATAGGAAGTAAAAACCCTAGTACGTGTGATTTAAGGAAAAACGGTGCGAACTGACGTGCACCGTGTACTACCGATTGAACACACCACTTGGTCACCACTTTCTTACCATATAAGTTCATTAAAATTTGAGCAAAATATCCTCTCATTTCCAGCTGGCTTTGGCCAAAAATTTTGACCAAATTGGCAAGGAAAAGAAACAAAAAAAATGAGTGGAAATTGGTGGTGACACTTGTTGGCCATTGAGGGCCTTGACCAAGACCAAATAGTCTTGTGTGAGACCCCGGTCAGTTCTTAAGTTTGATATTAGGTTATATTCATTATTTGTGCGGTAACATTAGGTTTTGGGACTAATTCGAAAACCCTAAGTTGGGGTTAGGATTGAAACCCTAGTTTTTGTATTAATCATAAGTTCGAGTGGTGGTTAAAGTTAGTTATGCTAGTGTGTGTTTTAGTATGGGTAAGTATAGGATTTGAACCATTTTATATAGGTTAAATAAGTTTAAGAAGGTTAGAAACCCTAAATGAGTAAAACCTCTAGTGTTAAGATTGATTAGAAGTTTTAAGTTGGGTTTAAACCCTAATTTTGCCCTTGACAAAAAGGTTATTGTTTAATTGCTTTTATGTGGGATAAAGTATGTTTAAGTATAGGTGATTAATGTAGGAGGGTGATTAGTAAAGTAATTAAGTGTGGTCAAGTGTTTTGGATTAGATTAAGTTAGTAACCTATGGAGTTAATTGAAAGATTATAAATGTTTGAGGGGAAAAGGAGTAAGAAAGAGAAAATAAATGTTTAAGGGCTAGAGTTGATTTAACGTAAAGTTGGAGTGCAAGGGGTTAAAAGGGCAATTGAGGAACTTTTATGTGATTGGTTAGGATGGAAAAATATCCTCCATGGCTTTGACTTATATGTATCATCTTCTTATGCAAGATAATCATTAGAAACAAAACAAAATAAACTAAAGAGAAAGAGAGAGTGAGAGGCCGAGAGAGAGAGAGCAAGAGAGAAAGGGAAAGTTCTTCCAAGTTCAATTTTTTCTAGCTTCCATCTTGGTCTTGGAGTTGAAGACAACATCTTTGCTACTTGATTGTTGTGGGTTAATCATCAACAAGGTTGGATTGAAGGTAAATCATTTGATTTGAAAGATAACTTTTGTGATTAAGTCTTGAAACCATGTGAAGTGATGGTTTTGTTGTAATTATGAATTTGTATGTGATGCGACAGCCAAAGACGCAGTCCGAGCTGAGCCGCTTCGTGCCGGGCTGGCTGAGTGCAATCGGGCTGAGAGGGAAAATCGAGCAGGCAGACCTGTAGAGAAAGTACAACGGCGGGACTAGAGTCCCCGGAGTAACTCTGACGATCAAGTCAGTAGAGCTTAAGAATGGGGTAACAGTATAGAGCACTGTAGATGGCGTACCTTGAGTTGTCGAATAGTGCTATATTTATAGGCTTAACAAGTAGTAGTTTCCATGTAGGAGTAGGTGTCCCCTTAGGGTTGGGAGTCTTCTTAGGGTTTTGCACGATAGTTTCGGAAGGTTTGGAGGCGGCGGCCCACCAGGCCCATTCGTGGAGAGGCGGCGGCCAAGGCCGAGCTATCCTCCCTTACGCCGACCTGATATGCCAGGGCTGCGGGATCTCTATTGCCGACCTGGCGTGTGCCGTTGGCCGAGCTGACACGTGTCACGCGTGGGTTTGCCCCACTACACTAGCCCCTCTTTGAGTCTAGAGTCACGTGGGTCTGGACCAAATTACGAAGCGTCAGGTCGGCTGGACGTGGGACCACGATCCCTTGGTTACACCTCCCATTCCGGTAACTGCCACGTCTATTGTTGTAACTGTCACTTCATGGGTCACGCCCTCCAAAAATGGTGGCTGTCAGCTCAACCGTCTCCCAAGGTGGCGGTTTCTTAGCAATAAATTTGAAATTTCAATTCGGGACTCTTCGTCTTCCCGCCCTGGTGGCCTATAAATACGCCCCACCAGACGTCACTTTCACACTTCCTTTCTCATTTCTTCTTCTTCCAAAGCTCCATCAGCTCGATCCGTGCCCAGTGAGTTCATCCGAGAGTAGCGCCTCCCTCTAAGCACCCATCAGCTCTTCTTCCTTGTTCGTTAGTAAGTCTTCTTTCCCTTTTATGTCTTCCTTATCCACACACTCAGATATCACTAGCTCGGAACCTAGGCGTAGAGTAACCCGACCTGTCCCTATAGAAATAATCTCTTCTTCTAGCTCTTCTTCTTCTAGTTCATCTGGGTCTGAGTACATTCCTTCCCCTGCACACTCCCCAGCTATAGACATGGACCAGCCCAGTCAACCTACTCAGCCTGATGCTGGAGCTGCCGTCCCAGGGATTCCTCTGGAGGTAGCTCCAGCTCGAGCCAGGGCTGGACCCTCCAGGGGGCCAGATATTGACTTCGGGGAAGTCGAGATCATCCCACCTCTTCTGGATCAGGAGGATGTTGACGAACTAGTGGGGAGGTACAACCTTCCCCCCCAGTTCGAGGCTAGGGCTGCCCAGCCAGGGGAGTACGCTTGCCGACCTCCTCCTGAGTTTGTGGCCATATATAGAGATCAGCTCGTGGCTGGTCTCCGTCATCCCATCCCCCAGTTCCTTTACCAAATTCTGACCTTCTGGGGAATTCGGATAACCCAACTCGTTCCCAACGCCATTAGGTTGATCCTTGGCTTCTTTATCTTGTGCCGCATCCTTGAAATCCCCTATTCCTTGGACCTGTTCAGGTCATATTTTCAAATGAAAGTGAGCAGCCCAGTCCACGGTTGGTTCTACTTCGCTCGTAGGAGCGGGGGGGAGCTTCCCACCCGTGAGCTGTTCTCACATATGCCCTCCTCTATCAAAGGTTGGAAGGCCCAATTCTTCTATGTGAAGAACACAGGGTTTCCTCCCTTGACCTGGAGGGAGGAGACTCAAGTGTCTGACCCCATTCCTTCACCCCTGCCCACGGCCGAGCTGGACCGCCTGGTCAGTTCACCGCTCGGTTAAAGGTGAAGGAATTCAATAACGCACAGATATGGTCGGCAGGACTGATCCGGGCAGAGGTGAACGACCCTGCACCCGACCTCCGACCCCTCACCCCCGAGGAGCTGACAGCTTGTAAATTCTTAATTTCATCCCCCTTTCCTTTGTGAGTCCTACTATGTTTATGCGAATTGACTCTTTCTCCCGTCTTGTAGTGAAAAGATTTTCCCAGCTGTTGAACATAGGAGGAACGGGCAGCTCGAGCACGCCTGCTAAAGTGACCTCCTCCGTTCCTGGCAGTGCGGCTCCAACTCTGCCCCCCGTGCCCAATCCCCAGGTCGCAGCTCAGTCATCTCCTGGGGAGGAGCCCAAAAAGAAATGGAAGAAAACAGTGGCCAAGAAGGCTCGGACCGAGGAGATTGCCTCTGCTGCCCAGACGCCGCAACCGATCCCCATAGGCGCTCCCCTGGAGCACTACGGAGTAAACTCAGCAGAGCAGCAAGCCTCGTCCGAGTCGCCGCCAGCCATGTGGCGCATGAGGAATGTGATTCCTCTGAAGCCGCCCACCGAGCTGAGCACGCACCCACATCCCCTGCATTTTTGCCCGAAGTGGGGGCTATCGTTGAATGATCGAGCTCAGTTCCCAGAAGCTACCCGGGAGCTCATCAGGGGCACGGTGCTCCCACGGCATCACCATTTCATACAGCTCACGTACAACTCTGAGTTGCTGGAACACTTCTACCTAAGTGCAGCCCAGGTATCTCCTCAACTGGTGCTTCAATGGAATTTCTTTAACTTGTGAGTTTCTTATTCTGTGTTTAACCTGCAGCTCAATGTTGCTGGGGCCGAGCTGGCGCAGCGGTACGAGAATATGGGGGAGAACCTCTCCCAGGCTGATGCCGCCAAGGGTAGGCTGTCCAGCCAGCTCGAAGCAGCCGAGGCGGGGTTGGAGTCCGTGAAGAAGCAACTCGCCGAATCCCAAGCAGCCTGCGAGCTGGAGAAGAAGAAAACGGCCGAGCTGACCGTGCAGCTAGAAGCAGAGCAGAGGAAATCCGCCGAGCTGTCCAGCCAGATCCGCCGAGCTGGGGATCAGGGACTTCAAGAAGTCCGAAGACTTCCTGAAGGACTTGGCCATTCTCAATGGACCAGTCCTGCAGGTCGGGTATACCCAGGCTATACATGATGTGCAATCTCTGAACCTGCCTGGGTTCGACCTGAGTAGATGGCCTGACTACAACCCCCAAGCAGTCCATCAGATCGATAGGCTCGTAGAGGACAATTCGCACGGGTGTGACCTGGCCGCGCTAGTTGCCGATCCTACCCTGCCCGCGACCTCTCCTGAACCCGAGCATAAGCAGCAGGGGGAAAATTAGGGAGCGCTTAGCGTAGGCATAGGTAGGGTTTAGAACGAAATAGGGACCGAGCTGGCCAGCTCGTTTTTGTATGGCCCCCCTTATGTGCATACCTCTTTTGGAATGAAATAGATAGCCTTTTTATCCAACACTTGGTAAAATTTTTATTTCTTCTTAAAATCTCGAATACATTCTCATGAGGCCAAGTACTGGGCTAACCATTTGCCGAGCTAACCTCTTCAGCTATTACTTACAAGCCTTCCAGCTAATCCCCTGTCAGCCAGAACCGAGCTCTAGCGAAAGAGCCTCAAATTCGAATTGTGCCAGGTGCGCGGAACTTCATCCCCATTGAGATGAGCTAATCTGTAGTACCCCGCGCGATCAGCGTCCCTTACCACGCAGGGACCTTCCCAGTTTGGGTCTAGCTTGCCCGTGCCCGCAGCTCGGCTCACGGAGTTTCTTCGCAACACCAGGTCCCCTGATTTGAAGGAGAGGTGTCTGACCCTAGTGTTGTAGTACCGCGTGACCTGACCCTTGTACTTAGCCATTCTTATGCATGCTTCCTCCCTACGGTGCTCGAGCAAGTCTAGGTTAAGCCGATCTCTTCTTCGTTGTCTCGGGCCACAAAATGTTGCACCCGGCCTGATGGTATCCCGATCTCATCCTGGATCACTGCCTCGGTACCATATGTCAGGACAAATGGGGTTTCCTGAGTGGCGCCATAGTGATTGAAGCAAGAAATGAAGAAAGTTTCCTTTGAAACCGTAAAATTTCAGATTTATGGAAAATTGTAGTTCAGTTCTGTCTGGTTCCAGTATGTGATGTTAGAGGCCGAATTAGGCTTAGCATAAAACATGAAAGTTGTATAGAATGATGTTTTATAATTTTCTACAAAATTTCAGCTCAATCAGAGTAATGTAGCATGTAAAAAGACCAAAATACCCTCACTGCCCTAGGATGCATCCAGTGATCCATTTTAGACAATTCATCCAGTTGACCGTGTCTATTCACTATGATCCGTGCTGATTTAGCCATTTTCCAAAACATGAAAGTTTTAGTACTCTGTCTTAGTTTTCTAACGCCTCTAAGAACGCCTTAAACGGACTTTGGTAGCCTGAGATATGGCCATTTAAATGTAGTACGGTTAACTAGCCGGTTAGTTGGAAGTTGGTTCTGTGAATTGGGAATTTGACTGGGTTACACTAGAAATTTGACTAAGTGATCTTCATGAAAGTTGTAGGCCTTCGTCTTAGCTTCGAAATGGTATAAGTTGTACCCCAATCCGATAAGCGTAGCTTCAATTGTGTCCGTTACAGAAAACTCTATCAAATCTGTCTCTTGTTAAACTTCATTTCCGCACTTGTTGTTAGCTTGATTTTGTCCTTGTATTGTCTTGAACCTATTGAACGGCTATTGAAATTAGATTGTTGTGTGTGTACCTTTGGGATTGAATGAGGAAAATAATGAATCCATAAATGGCTGGAAATAGGAAAATATAAAGGGCATGCTGCCCAAATTTACGCTCGAGGACTAGAGAGAGCGACTTCGGTAAAGTTGATAAATGAATATCACTTGAACCATCTAGGACTTTTGCTACTTTGGTTATCGAGGGTTATACATTAGAACCTAGCCGAACTTGTACCCTTAGGAAAAGCGGTAATAATCACTATAAATCCGTTTTTCTTGCACTTTCTGTGACAGCCCCACCTCCCCCTAAGGCGAACCAAAGGGTTCGGCGGGCCGCCTGCCCAGCTCTCGCCGGGACTCAGTCGTTCACTCACACAAATCAGAAATAGAACCACAAGAAAGAGCAAAACGAGGATCCAAAACTTAAAACAAAGCTTATATACATTGCTATCTCAGAAAGAAGTACAACCGTCGAGAATACAAAAGTTCTCAAGTCACCATACAACCAGCCCGTGCCAAGCACTAGGGCGAGAACCAAAACAAAACCAAAACTAGACCTAACCAGTCGATACAGAGCTCTCGCCCCTGCTCGCCTTCCCTTGTTAAGGAAAACAAAACTAAAGGGATGAGCTAAAAGCTCAGTGAGGTTCCGAACATGGGATCATGTCATAAATCAAACAATAAGTCAAGAAACATTTACAACATTTACAATAAGTCACACATGAAAAGGATACGTTCGTTCATTCGTTCGTTCAGTCGTTCATTCTCCTGTCATTCCCCTTATTCCTTCATTCGTTTAAAAATGCATTTTTCATTTACCAATAAAACCCTCGTTCATTCGTTCGTTCATTTCATTCAACCCTTCCTGGGCATTGACCAGGCTCCACCAACCTCCACCAACCTACAAGGTAATACTCGAGTATACCAAACGTTCACCCAGGTCACCAAATCGCCCGACCGAGTCCGCTTCTGGCTCGAGTCGATCGGTAACAAGGGGCAGGGCCCAGTTCAGCCAAAAGGCTTACATTCATGCACAAGTAACGTTCCAATCATTCAATCTTTGAAAATTTCACATTTATTTAGGTCGGGTGCGATAAAGTACACACCCGCCCAGAAAACTCGTTTTGGAAATCATTGAAAGCACTTAACACGTTATCAAAAAATAATACGAGTCATGAAGTCAAGAAAATATAGCAAACAAGGAACACTCACCGAATTATGCAAAATAACGTCCAAAATGTCCTATCGGATCTTACCCTCGGTCACCGAGAAAACCTATGATTCAACGAGAAAGAATATTACAATTCATCTAGCAAAACAAGTAAGTGGAATCAAGGAACTCGACTAGTTACGAGTAAAACGGATAAAAGTGACTTTAAAGTGAAAAACAACCATTTGGATCTGTGGATGGAAATAACTAGGGTGTCATAAACCAAACTCAAAGGGTTATAACAGTTCCAATGGAAAACACTTGAATCAAAGTCAAGTCGGAATCCAACTAGATAGGCTCAGAAATATTATTTTTCGGAATCGTGTATGTGGTTCAAAATCGATATACATTCAAGTAGGTATTATGACCTACATGTCTTGACTGAGAAAACCTTAGGTCATACCTCGATATTTTGGTATGAAGTAGTAAATAAACATTTGAAGGTTCAAATGCAAAAGGTATCATGTTTTAAGATGGAAAACGGGCATAGTATTTGCCAAACGAAAATATACAAGTTCAAATAGAAGCTTAGCCCTTGAGCGAAAATTTGGGCAGCACGCCCTTTGTATTTTCCTATTTCCAGCCATTTATGGCTTCATTATTTTTCTCATCCAGTCCCAAAGTCACACACAAAATAATTTCATTCAATAGCCGTTCAGTAAGCTCCAAGTAGTACAAGTACAATTCAAGCTAGGGAAAAGTCCGGAAATGAAAGTTAAGCTCTAGCCATAAAAATAGTTTTTGACATCATTTTGCGGTGTTGGCACCATTGGCACTACGATTATCGGATGGAGGTACATGATACACCGTTTCGAAGCTAAGAGATAGGGATACAATGTTGAAGAAGGCCACTCAGTCCAGTTTGTAGTGTAACTAGGTCAAAATTGAAATATACGAAACCAGAATCTCACAAACAGGTTGGCTAACCGCACAATTGTTAAACAGCAACAACTCAGGCTACCGAAGTTCGATTGAAGTGTATCTTATGGTGTTTCGAAGCTAAAACACAACCCTACATTTCTTATAAAGACCTCCAAGGCCAAATCATGCATTTTCATGATCCAAAATGGAAAACTACACGAAAACAGAATTCTGGGTGCGAAACAGGTTTCATGGACAGTCAAGGGTATTTCAATCATTTCACATGATACAGTGATCGGATCAAGTTGAAATTTTCTAGAAAACTATTTCATACTATTGGCTACAACTTTCATGTTTTGGCCAAAATCTAATTCGGTAAGGATCATGGTGAAAAGTCACGGTCAGATTGGGTGAAATGACAACCCTGTTCGCTGAACTCCTACCTAGACCAGTCTGGGTATTTCCGTCTTATCTCAGGCTACGGAACTTCGATTGGGCTGAAAATTTACAGGAAACTAGAAAACATCATTCTATAAAACTTTCATGTTTTGTGCTAAGGCCAATTTGGCCTCTAATCTGGTCGAACAGAAACGGACAGAACAGGGGTTAGTGAAACCCTAATCTGGAATTGATGCATTCAAGTGCTAATCTTCCACAAAACAACATCTAAAACAACTAAAAACCACTAATAAGCAATTAATTGAAGTAAAGAGGGTGTTCTTGGCAAAATACCTTAAAACCACAAGAAAGGTAGGAGCTTAGGCTTTGTCCTCCAAAAATCCTTCCATTCAAGTTCCTAATCTTCCTTAACTAGCACTTTGTATGGAGTAATTTGAGTTTCTAATGGTTGGAACTTAAGATTTGGTTTGGATTCGAAGTTGAAGATGAAAATTTTCCTCTCTTTCTTTCTCTCAAGTGTTCAGCCAAGAAGGAAGAAGAAATGGGATATTTTTGGTCAAATTTTGGTATTTAGTAAAGGTAAGAAAGTTAGTCAAAATCCAACTCCAATCGGGTCGCGACACCTAGCACCTTTTAATCGTAACACTTATCCTTTTGTCTCTCCATCATTAACCATCTAAGCAACCTCTAATTATCTCTTAACATCTAGCAAATTAATCCCAGTACACAAAACTTAACCTAATTGGCCCAATTTTATCGAACTTACTGCACTAGCGGGTCCCACGCCCGGTATACGCTCCAAAAATCTCATGAACTAAATTATACTAGACAAATAATTTAAAAACCCTATTTGGTCATAAAAATTATCTAGAAAATTTTTCAAATAAAGAAAAGGCATAAGAAGCGTGCAAATAAATAAAATAAAGCCTAGAAAATAAGAACTTTGACGGGTTCTCACACTCTCTCCCCCTTAAGAAATTTCGCCCTCGAAATTTTTACCTTCATTTGCCTCAGACGAGTCCGGAATTGTTTGGGTGCCTAACGCATAAGCTTTTGCTGGCCCACTAGTTCGGTTCCCTCTTTCATTTGCTTGTTTTGTTTTAGCTCCCTCCAGTTGCGGAATACTACCTCCGCGTGACTGTTTCCTCGGACAGTTGCTAACTTGGTGCTCACCACTCCCACAAATCAAACACTTCCGCTCCTTCCGCCAACAATCGTTTTCGGTATGATTGGCCTTTCCGCAATAACCACAAGTCAAGTAGGAAGCCCTCTTTCGGCTTTCTGGAGAAGTCTCCCCATATCCGGTTTGGCTTCCTTTGGTAGACCTTTCATTTCCCGCCCCTACTGTCCATGGCGGGTAGGACAAAAAGTTCACTTTCTGCATTTTAGAAGGTGCTATTGATTCACTAGGAGGTTCTTCAATCACACTACCAACTGCACCTCTTTTCCGAGTTTGGGAGGCTTTTACTTGTGCCTTTGCATTCTCGATTCGTTGAGCCTTCTCAAGGGCCTCCGTAAAGGTATTCACTTGCATCGCGGCCAACGCCTCTTGGATGTCCAAATTCAGTCCCTGTATAAACCGTCTTACTCTTCGCCGTTCAGTGGCTACCAGTTAAGAAGCAAACTTGGATAATCTTGTAAATTTTGTTTCATATTCGGCCACACTTAACGTTCCCTGGCGTAACCCAATAAACTCCTCCTCCCTCCTTTCCTGGACTAAAGGTGGAAGGTACTTCTCGTTAAATTCTCTTATGAAGTTTGCCCATGTCCAGATGGTCTGTTCTCTTTCCCACTTTGCTCTAATTACGTTCCACCATGATCGGGCCGGTCCCTCAAATTGAAATACTGCAAAGTTCACTTGCCTTTGCTCAGTGTAGTTTAGGGCTGTGAAGATATTAACCATGGTTTCTATCCATTGTTCAGCCACGTCCGGATCGAGCCCTCCAAGAAATTTTGGCGGAGCAAACTTTTGGAACCTTTCAAGAGCCTTATCCTCGCCCATCTCAGGGTTCCGATTTTGGTTTACGGGTATTTGGCCTTGTTGATCCACTAGTCTTGCCAAGATATCCGTCATTTGTTGCATTTCCGTTGCCATTTGGTCTCCAGTCGCAGCTCTTGATCCCTGCCCTTGCTCGGCTGACGTTTCCCTTTCTCCTCTTGATTCCGGGGTCCGCTTAGTTCCCCGGCCTCGACCACGTCCACGACTACGTCTTCCGTCCATAGATATGTTTTTCCCTCTCTCTTTTCTTTTCTTTTCCCCAAAAGGTATTTTAGTGAATAAACACAGTAAATTAACTAAGCACCAATTCCAACATACCAAATACACAAGTAAACATATACGCACATAACACGCCATATCAAGGAGGCAGATAATCAAATACACAAATACATGTCATAAATACAGATCAAGTTTGACAGATAATCATATACACGAATTCACAGGCTAACGTCATGTAGTAGCCATATATGGGTGCATCAAAAGAAAAGGGATACGTTGTCCCACACCCTGTTAACCCCGTCCGGTCTCTCACGTCACTTTCTATCCAACTAGATGTTCGTTCGCCTCTTGAAATCACTCTAGCCAGACAAAGCCTGTTCTTTTCCCAAAAATGCAAATCTCAAATACTGAGCATCGCCTCAACGCCAGAGTACTCGGGCACGAGAATCCGAAATAAGACAATTCACATCTCGAGCTAGCCAGTCCCAAGAGTAAACTATCTACAATCGAAATTCCTGCCAGACGTACCTCTCTCTGATCCTCAAATACCACAAGAAAGTTAAGGCCTATCACATTCGCAATTCAGAGCTTAGACTCGAACGAGCACTTATTCCTTCATATCTATTCACCACTCAGTCCACGCGAAGCAGGCTCTGATACCAACTGTGACAGCCCCACCTCCCTCTAAGGCGAACCAAAGGGTTCGGCGGGCCGCCTGCCCAGCTCTCGCCGGGACTCAGTCGTTCACTCACACAAATCAGAAATAGAACCACAAGAAAGAGCAAAACGAGGATCCAAAACTTAAAACAAAGCTTATATACATTGCTATCTCAGAAAGAAGTACAACCGTCGAGAATACAAAAGTTCTCAAGTCACCATACAACCAGCCCGTGCCAAGCACTAGGGCGAGAACCAAAACAAAACCAAAACTAGACCTAACCAGTCGATACAGAGCTCTCGCCCCTGCTCGCCTTCCCCTGTTAAGGAAAACAAAACTAAAGGGATGAGCTAAAAGCTCAGTGAGGTTCCGAACATGGGATTATGCCATAAATCAAACAATAAGTCAAGAAACATTTACAACATTTACAATAAGTCACACATGAAAAGGATACGTTCGTTCATTCGTTCGTTCAGTCGTTCATTCTCCTGTCATTCCCCTTATTCCTTCATTCGTTTAAAAATGCATTTTTCATTTATCAATAAAACCCTCGTTCGTTCGTTCGTTCATTTCATTCAACCCTTCCTGGGCATTGACCAGGCTCCACCAACCTCCACCAACCTACAATGTAATACTCGAGTATACCAAACGTTCAC
Organism: Coffea eugenioides; assembly: GCF_003713205.1. NCBI lineage: Eukaryota > Viridiplantae > Streptophyta > Magnoliopsida > Gentianales > Rubiaceae > Coffea > Coffea eugenioides. The sequence continues at coordinate 14,534,103 of NC_040035.1, read as the reverse complement.
CCAGGTCACCAAATCGCCCGACCAAGTCCGCTTCTGGCTCGAGTCGATCGGTAACAAGGGGCAGGGCCCAGTTTAGCCAAAAGGCTTACATTCATGCACAAGTAACGTTCCAATCATTCAATCTTTGAAAATTTCACATTTATTTAGGTCGGGTGCGATAAAGTACACACCCGCCCAGAAAACTCGTTTTGGAAATCATTGAAAGCACTTAACACGTTATCAAACAATAATACGAGTCATGAAGTCAAGAAAATATAGCAAACAAGGAACACTCACCGAATTATGCAAAATAACGTCCAAAATGTCCTATCGGATCTTACCCTCGGTCACCGAGAAAACCTATGATTCAACGAGAAAGAATATTACAAATCCATCATCTTGCACTTCAATTTCTTGTCCAAATCTTGAGTTCCAACCGATTAAATTGCAAATCACTCCATAAAACTTGCTAGCTAAGGAAGATTGAAGCTCTTGGTGGAGTTGTTTTGGAAGAAAAATCCCTAAGTCATCACCTTTCTTGATATTTGAAGGTATCATGTCTAGCCATCCCTTCTTTGTTCTTGATTATGCTAAATTAGTGACTTGTGATGGCTAAAGAGATGGTTTGATGGATTATATTTTGAGTTGTGGTTGGATGGATGAACTTTTATTATTTTTGGGGATTTTTCTGTTTTAATATGAGTATGATTATGTGGTTATGTATGATGATTGGAAATGATGTTTAATGATTCTAGAAGGTGGAAAAAGTGGAAGATTGCAAGTAAATTCTGTTTTGGAAGAAATCTGGAAAATTAGGGTTTCTTGGTTCTTCATTCTGTCTGAAATTTTTGGTCCTAGATAGAGGCCGAATTGGTCTTATCTCAAAACATGAAAGTTGTAGGGAATGACATTTTAAAAGTTCCTACAAACTTTCAGGTCAATCGGAGTAGCGTAGAGTGGGAAAAGTCGAAATTACTATTGCTGTTCTGGTTTACCCGAAATTGGGATTTGCGACTGTAATTGGTTGTTTTGGCTGGAATTGCTTCCGAATTGGTTGTTGAGGCCTTCTGATGAAATTTATCCCTGTTTCTTACCTTTCAGTTGGTTTTGGAATTTCTATATTTGGACTTGTAGAGCCTGAGTTATGATGTTTCCGCTAGAATGCGTTTTGGTGAATCTGTTTTACGTTGTTGATGTAGTATCTTGCATTTTTGACCTATTTGTACTCAAAAATGGGTTGAGTGACCTTCTCCAATATTGTACCCCTATCTCTTAGCTTCGAAACGGTGGGTCTTTCACCTTCATCCGACAATCGTAGTACCTTTGGTGCCATTACCGTAAAATGACGTCAAAACTGTTTTTCTGGTTTTGAGCTTAACTTTCATTTCCGAACTTTTCCCTAGTTTGACTTGTACTAGTACTACTTGGAGCTTGCTGAATGGCTATTGGATGAATTTGTTGTTGTGTGTGTACCTTTGGGACTGGCTGAGGAAATAATGAAGCCATGATGGCTGGAAAAGTAAGCAAATTCAGGGGAAATGCTGTCCGAACTTTTAAAGGACTTGTTTGCATTGAGTTTGTGATCTAAGACTTGGATTTGAGCAAGTCAATGTTATATGATGGATGATTTCTGAGCCATTGAGGTGAGTGACCTCAAACTATTTCTAAAGTTATTTATGAACTGTTTCCTGCATTATTTACTTTTGAACTGTTTCCAAAGTTACTTTTGAACTGTTTTCTTGCATATCATGCGTGCTTACATGTGAGTGTTCCTTGTTTGCTATATTTCCTTGACTTATTGGCTTGTTATTATTGATTGATAATGTGTTAAGTGCTTTCAATGATTGTTAAAACAAGTTTTCTAGGCGAGTGTGTACTTTATCGCACTCGACCTAAATAAATATGAAATTTTCAATGATTAATGATTAAATGCTAGTTGCGCATGAATGTAAGCCGTTTGGCTGAACTGGCCACTGCCCTTCGTTACTGATCGACTCGAGCCAGAAGCGGACTCGGTCGGGCGATATGGTGACCCTGGGTGAATTTGGTATACTCGAGTATTACCTTGTAGTCCGGCTACGTCCGGATGGGTGGAGTCCGGCTACGTCCGGATGGGTGGAGACCGGCCAACGTCCGGAAAAAAAAAGATGAACGAATAAAAAGATGAACGAGGGATTATTTATAAAAAAATGAACGTATCCTTTTCATGAATGTTACTATCGCTTTCCATTGTACATGTTTCTTGAATTATTGATACTCCATATTTAATGTTTTGTAAATGCTGTAATCGTTTCTGGACTTATCATGTGATTTATGACATCATTGAAAAGAAATATTGTTAAACCGATTGGATTACTGATTTTCTGGTTACTCGCTGAGCTTCTAGCTCACCCCAAAAATATTTTATTCCCCTCCACAGGGCTCAAGGCGAAGGCAGGACTTGTTGTGCTTATTCACGTGAATGGATGGCCTTTATGTTGTACAATTTGGATTTGGAATCATTTTATGTATAGTTGGGAATTGTTTCCGCTGCAATTGTGACATGTAATTATTGGAGACTTGGATGTATATTTGTGGACCATGTGCTGTATCTTTGAGGTTTATTCTTGTAATTCATTTGAGGACTTTAGTGAACGACTGAGTCCCGGCGAGAGCCGGGCAGGCGGCCCGCCGAACCTTCTGGTTCGCCTTAGGGGGAGGTGGGGTCGTCACACTCAACGCTTCAAGGTACACCATCGACAGTACTCTATACTGTTACCCTACTCATAAGCTCTACTGACTTGACCGTCGGAGCTACTCCGGGGACTTCAGCCCAGCCGTTGTTCTTTCTTTGCAGGGCTGCCTGCTCAACTTCCCCCTCACAGCTCGGCTACACTCAGTCAACCCGGCCCGTAGCAGCTCAGCTCGGACTGTGTCTTTGGCTCCCTAGCCAGCTCGCCAGCTCGCTCCCTCTCAGCCCGTCGTGGGAGTTACTCTGGGGAGCTAGCCCCTTCCGTTTATTTTTCTCTCTGCAAGACAGGTCGTTCGTTCTCTCCCTGTCAGTTCGGCCCCTCAGCTCGCTCCTACTCAGCTCGCTCAGCCCGTGGCAGCTCAGCTCGGATCTTGTTTTTGGCTTCCAATAATTTCTTGTAAGTGCAAACCACACCCCTTTCTTCCCAAACATTCAGCACCCCAAGTCTTCCAAGCACTAAAAGGAAAGGTTAATCGGTTTGGTTTAGTTGTTTTCTCTCAAACTAAGATGATTCAAGGTGGAAGTTGGAGTTTTCTCACTTGGTGTTTTCTCTCCTCAAGCTCAGCCAAAATGTGCAGAAATGAAGAGGAAATGAAGTGAATTTGGTGATAAAAATGAAGGAAATTGATTGGTCAAACAACCTTTGGATGGTTGCCACTTGTCACTGCAAGATTAAGTCTTTAATTTTTCTTCTTTTTCCTTTCTTTTTGGTCAACATTTTCGGCCCTCTCTAGGATAATTAAGGGCTGATATTTTGAAATAATAACAAAGATATTAAGGTAATAAAGTGGTGGTCAAGTGGTGTATTCCATCGGTAGCGAATGGTATGCGTCGGTTCAAACCGATTTTCCTTAAATCGCGTGTACTAGTGTTTTAACTTATGATTCACTAACTTATTATTATCACTTCTAAACATATACTTTTTCTTATCTAAAACTCACTCTTAATCACCAAATTGAGTACACACTCCACACCGATTATTCACTCTACCAAAAGACGCAAAAACCCTAATTTACGATAACAAGAAAACGAAAGGAAAAACCCTTGATTCTATGTTTGATTGCAATTATTGAGGGGGTGAATGAGTAGTAAAGCTAGTATATAGTAATGTATTCCAAATAAAAGGGGATTTTAAGAAACATATGAGGTATTTTACAAGTCCTCACACAAAGTTTCCAAATTCTTGAGTTATCTTGTGCGGACAGACTTGGTGTTTTCCAGCATACTTTAGTGTCTTATTTTGAGTTAATATTCAGTCCATTTCACTCCAAATTTCTAGCACTCATCTACCACCATCTAGTGTGAAACTTGGTGAAAGTTTGGTTGATACTCATTGAGAAATTCTGATTTCTTCAAGAGAGGCAATCAAGTGACTAGAGAAGTGATCGGTGAGATCATTAGAGTAGTTTGAACACTTGAGTGATACACAAGCATGAGTGAAACATGTAAGGGAGTGAGTGAGGTGTTTTCCATTTATTTGTTTGTTGTTTTGCATGTTTAAACATGGTCAATGAAAATGAGCTTACTATTGCCCAACTTGCACTAAAAATGGATGCTATGTGGGCAGAAGTTCAAAGGAGGTTTGACCTTAAGTTTGAATCCATACATGAACGAATTGATCATTTGGACTCATCAAAGAGTTCCTCTAAGAAAACTCGAGGAAAAATGCCTTTGCATGAGTCTAGTGACTCCAATTTGGAAAGGGAGTTCAATGAGGATGAACGAGGACATAGGGGAACATGCCATAAACCTATGCATGTGGATGAACCCATCAAAGGTGTAAAACTGAAAATCCCCTCTTTTCAAGGGAAATCTGACCCCGAAGCATACTTGAAGTGGGAAAGAAAGATTGAGATGATTTTTTATTGCAACCACTACACGGAAGCTCAAAAGGTGAAACTTGCAGCCATAGAATTCACAGATTATGTAGCAATTTGGTGGGATCAACTTCGTACCAAACAAAGGAGCAATGAGGAGCCAATCATTAGTACATGGGGTGAGCTTAAGCGAGTCATGAGGAAACGCTTCATACTTGGTTACTACCATAGAGATTTGCACAACAAATTACAAACTCTCACACAAGGTAGTATATCGGTTGAAGACTATTATAAGGAACTGGAGATGGCGATGATGAGGGCCGATGTCCATGAAGATTTGAAAGCCACAATGGCTTGATTTTTGAGAGGATTAAAGGGTTGAAATTGCTGATGTTGTAGAGCTCCAATATTACCTTGACATGGGAGAATTATTGGACAAAGCCGTCAAGGTGGAAAGGAGGTTTAAGAGGAGGGGTATAGCTCGCCAAAACTCCAACTTCCAATCTGGACATTGGAAAAATCAAATCTTTAAAAGGGAGGTCAGCCCCTCAAGTGCATCAAATTCGTCCAAGCCAAATCGAATTTCAAGTGGAGCCATGAAGTTGACTACACCTTCCAAATCGCACCAAAAGGGGGGTTTTAAGGCTAATCAAGAGTCACCTAAGCCTAGGAACCGAGACACCAAATGTTTTAAATGTCAAGGGTTTGGCCACATTGCATCACAATGTCAAAATCAAAGAACCATGCTCATATTACCAAATGCTAAGGTGTTGACTGATGAAGAAAATGAGTATGAGGAGATGCCAACCTTGATTGAGAAAGAATATGAGGAATTGGAAGAAATACCAACTAATGACAAAGTTGGATTAGTGGCGAGGAAAGCACTAGCTACTCAAGCTAGTAAGGAGGAACTATAACGAGAAAACATCTTTTATACAAGATGTCATGTGAGCAATAAAGTTTGCAGCTTGATGATTGATCTAAGGAGTTGCAGTAGTGTTGCTAGTGCATTAATGGTGGAGAAACTCAACTTGCCTACTAGTAAACACCCCCGACCTTACAAGCTTCAATGGTTGAACAACAGTGGTAAGGTACGTGTTCTTCAGCAAGTTTTAGTTTCTTTTCACATTGGTAGATATGAAGATGACATTTTATGTGATGTAGTACCAATGCAAGCCACATACATCATTTTAAGTCATCCATGGCAATTTGACAAGAAAGTTATTTTTGATGGCTTTTTGAATAAATATTCTTTTGTGCATGGCAATAAAAAGATAACACTTGCACCACTTACACCTCAACAAGTGCATGAGGATCAAGTTAGCTTGCAAAAAGAGTATGAAATGTATGGAAGTAAAAAGAAAAATTCGAGAGTGCAAGAGGTAGAAACGACCGAGAAAAACCAAAGGGAAAAGAGTAGTGAGCATCCGGCCATTGAGAGTAAAAAGGAGAGAAAAACCAGCATGCTTGCAAGGGTTAAAGATGTGAGAAAAGTTTTATTTTCTAACCAAATCTTGCTTGTTTTGGTTTGTAAAGAGAATTTGCTCACTATTGAATTTGATGCTTCCTTGCCTAGTGTTGTTACTAACCTTTTGCAGGAGTATCAAGATGTGTTTCCTGTGGACATACCTAGTGGATTGGGTAATTGAATATCAAATTGATTTTATTCCTGGAGCGTCATTATCCAATAAGGCACCATATAGAACAAACCTTGAGGAAACAAAGGAGCAACAAAGGCAAATCGAGGAGTTACTTGGCAAAGGTTGGATCCACGAGAGCTTAAGTCCCTGCGCGGTACCTGTAACTCCCCCACTTCTCCCAAGGGCGAACCCTAGGGTATCGGCGGAACGCCTGCCTAGCTCGCGCCAGGACTCAAAATTTCAAAACAATAAAACTAGATAAACCCACAAGCGTACTATTCACAATATATCTAACGCCAAAAGAGTTCTATTTACATTCCCAAAAGTAGCTATTCAAATCACTATTTACATTATAACAACAACCAACAGAGGGTGGACCCTAAGGTGGGTCCTTATACGAATCACCAAAACAAAAGGAACATCTTAACTGTCCAACTAATACAAACTAAACCTAACTATACTAGTGGCAATGTCCAAAAGTTCCCCGCGTCGTCCCCTGCTAAGGAAAACAAAGGAAATGGGGTAAGCTAGAAGCTTAGTAAGTAAACAGAGGTAAAAGCATAAGTTTCACATTTAAATAAACAACTATTTCACAAAAATGTCAAGTCAAGTGCAAAAGTAACAATACAAAGGAAGGATACAGGTTGGCTCCAAAGCCAAGTCATTTGCCATGCGTGATCTCCTGTCGACACTCCGTCGACCATAAATAAGGTCCGTAGAACTCCACTTGTACACCCACCGAACACCTTATCACCCTCACTGGCCAGTCACCTCACAAAATTGCCCGGGCGAACGAAATCACAAACTTGAGCTTGAGTCACAAGCTCGGGTCACAAACTTGGTTCACAACTGGAACCTACGAACTTGGTGACCTCAGACTAGGTTGGACTGGCTCCGACCAAGCCCCGGCCGGCTCGAATAGTCCATCCAGGTCTTGAGATCGGGCCCACAACTTCAACATACTTCACGAACTCACGAAAGTCACCCCAAGCTCCAAGCTCAAGGGGTTCAAACCCAAAATAATTCATTTAGACATGTCATGTATAAATATGCACGTAAATTAGGGTTTAGGTCGAGTGCGATGAAGTACACCCTCGCCTAGGCACCCTTTCATTCCTCTTAAACACATAAGCAAGTTATGTACAAAATGGCCCGAATACTTACTCAAAACACAAAAGTAGTACAAGAGCAAAAATCACTTCGCGCGTGTTCTCTAGTAGTGGGCCCCACCGGCTCCGCTTAACTCACCACTGTCTGAAATAGAAGATTTATCACATTATATCACAAACGGTTACTAAAAAACCCAAAACAAGTAAAACGGCAAAAATCGGCACACGCAAGTGCGGAAACGGCAAGATAGATAAGCGCGCGCGCGGAACGGCAAAAGGAAACGGCCAAATCCGTCATCTCAAACCGTTTTGATCAAAGATTAGGCTAGGAATGTCGTATCAAGGTGAGTGAGACACCTTTTCGAAGCTATGATGAAGGGCTACAATTCTCATGAAGACACCTTAATCTAGATCTCAATGGAAGCAGGTCAAAATTATGGAAAACAGTACCAGAAATTTACGTGTTCGGGTGACGAACAGGGTTTGTTTTCTGGACCATAACTCACAGCTCACAAATCCAAATCAATAAATTCCAAAGGTGTTGGAAAGCTAGGACATAAGGCTATAACTTTCATGTTTGGACCAAAAGCTGAATCAATACAGAGCTTGGAGGAAAATGGGTCCAAACATTCCTGTCAGAACTGTCCAAATTCGAAGGCAGTTCTGACAACCGATCTTGTTTTGGTCATAAATGGAGTTACGGGACTCGAATTTGGATGAACTTTATACTGTTTCGAAGCTAAGACCAAGATCTACATTTCTTATGAAGGGGTCAACACCCAGTTCGTACGTTATCAAAACGGACAGAACATGGTCAGAGGTTAAAACAAGAAACACGGCAGAATGCTGAGTTTAGAATAGATGCAACCATTTTGGCCATAACTCAGGCTTCATAGATCCGTTTGAGGTTTTCTTGGTGGCGTTGAAAAGCTAAGACAGAGTACTAAAACTTTCATGTTTTTGAAAATAGCTAAATCGGCATGGATCATAGTGAATCAATACAACCAAATAGATGAATTGTCTAACACGGAACACTGGAATGCATCCTAGGGCAGTGAGGGTATTTTGGCATTTTCACAGGCTACGTTGCTATGATTGGGCTGAAATTTTTTAGGCAACTACAAAACATCATTCTATACAACTTTCATGTTTTAACCTAAGGCTAATTCGGCCTCTAACTAGGAGGAACAGTACCAGGCAGAAAGGGTGAAATTGAAACCCTAAGTCCGAAATTTTCCGTTCAATGCGGAAATTTTCCACAAATAGCCGCTATCTTAACACCAAGGCTTCATTCTAAACCATTTCCAACCATCATACATGGCCACATAATATTAATCATATGAAAACAGAAAAATCCCACATAAATAGAAAAATTCACCAATCTTAACTAAAATCAAGAAATAATCCACCAAATCACACTTATAATCACCACAAGTCATTAATTAAACATCATTAGATAGAAGAGAGGGGTTCCATAGTCACTCACCTTATCAACACAAGAAAAGGAGCAACTTTGCACTTTAATCTCCCAAACCACTTCACTAATCACCTCACAATCACTAAGAGAGAGGTTTTTATGGAGAGTTTTCAAGTTTAATCGGTTAGTTTGTTGAATTGGGCAAGATTGAAGCAAGAATTTTGGAGAGATTTTTCTTCTTTTCTCTTGAAGAGTGGCCGGCCAAGAGCTTGGGATTTTTGAGTGATTTTTGGGTCAATTTTTGATTTATTTGGTAAAGTAATGAATAGTGGTCAAAAGTAAGAACAATTCTCCAAGTGACACTTGTCACTACAAGTAATACATGGTTATCCTTTTGTCTCTCCACTCTCATCCATATAACAACCTCTAATTATCTCGTAACACCCGGTAAAATAAATCCGGTATCCAAAACTTAACCTAACTGGCCGAAATTTACCGAACTTTCCGCACTAGTGGGTCCCACGTCCGATATATGTTCTTAATTTCTCAAAAACTAACTGATACTAGAAAAATCATCTAAAAACTATATTTACTCAATAAAAGTCTCTGGGGAATTGTCTAATAAAGAAAATGTCGAAAAGGCGGGCGATCAATAAAATAAACCCTAGAAACTTAGAAAATTTTCGGGTTCTCGCACTCATTCTTTCGGGGCGTCACAGTACCTGTCCTACTTTTACCAAAAGAGTATGGAGGATGGATGATGTGCACTGATTGTAGAGCAATTAATGCTATAACGGTAAAGTGTCGCCATCCTATACCTTGATTAGATGACATGCTTGATGAGTTACATGGAGCTCTAAGATTGATTTAAAGAGTGGTTACCATCAAATTCGCATGAAAGAAGGTGATGAATGAAAAACTGCATTTAAGACAAAACATGGATTGTATGAGTGGTTAGTCATGATATTTGGTTTAACTAATGCACCTAGTACTTTCATGAAACTTATGAATCATGTTTTGTATCCATTCATAGGAAAGTTTGTGGTAGTTTACTTTGATGATATCTTGGTGTATAGCAAAAGTTTAGATGAGCATGTTTAAATTTGCAATCTTCATAGGAATGTTTGAGTTAACCTTGGAGGTGATATGTAAGCTGAAATTTTGCCAAAATTATATATTTTGCAAGGTGAAAGTAATGACCATTTTAAAACATGATTTTTAGTTGCGTATGTCACATTTTAAACTTAAAAGTTTCTATTGTTTTCTTTCTAAAACAAAGGCAAGCAGGCATGTATTTTGCCTGGGGTTAGTAAGTCATGAAGTCTATGTATAAAAGTTCTATTCACATGATCTCCTTGTGATATTCACAAGTAAGGGTTGGATATTTGGAAACCCTACTTGATTGTATTTTTTTTTATTCAATATTTGATCGCAGATTTAGAATCCGGCAAAGGAGCTAGGCCTCAACCTGATTTTGCTAAACACTAATCGTTGGTGAATGTTCCTTACATATGTATGCTTTAAATGACTATGTGGAATGTTGTGAATGTTGTCTAAATGTTAAATGCTTTCCAATGATTGCTAAATGGATTTTTTATGGGCGAGTGTGTATTTTATCGCACTCGACCCACGCAAAAGTGAATTTTCAATGATTAAATACTACTTGTGCATGAATGTAAGCCTTTTGGTTGAATTGGGCCCTTTCCTTTCATTAGTAGTCGACTCGAGCCAGAAGCGGACTCGGTCGGGTGGCTGGTGACCCTGGGACAATGTTTGGTATACTTGAGTATTACCATGAAGTCTGGTGGACTTTAGGGAAAATCTTGAGATAATCTTGAGGGGAAGCTCTTGAAGAAGTTTTGGAGGAAGAAACCCTTGAGTACTTCTTGCTTGGCTGTCCATCTAAGTTTTGGAGGTAAAGAGGAGAACTTTGGTAGAAATCCTCCCTTATCTTTGAGTTTCGTTGATATATGATGTTATAGAAGCTAAAGGAAGGATTTGTTTGGTGGATTTCTTGGTTTTCAGGTTGTGTTGTGATTTTCCAGCGTTGTTTGGTGGGATTAAAGAGATAAACTTGATAGCCACCTTATCTTTTCCACTTGTCTTTGTATCTATTTGATGGATGATACTTTATAAGGTAAAAGGTATGACTTTTATCATAGCTATCATAGTATTGTTAGGTTTGGTGAAATTTCCAGCCTTGATGTAGTTACTTGAAGCTCTATATATACGTGGAGTTGTGATGGTTAAATGTTATGTATATGCTTGATTTAGTGAGTTGGTGGCCTGGTATGTATATGCTTGATTTGAGGCTGTTTTGTGATGAGAATGAAGCCTTGAAAATGGCTGGAAATTAGGAAAAATAAGGGGAAGTGCTGCTGAAAATTTTTCTCGCAGGAGACTTTGAACAGTTTTGGGAAATCTGTTATATCTTGGTGTAGAAAAATCCAAATTGAGTTCTGTTTGTTGCATTTGAAACTAGACTCATAGCTCTTTTAACCGTCTAAAATTCATGGGTTGGTTCACTTTCTATAAATACCAGAAAAATTTCAAAGTGGACTGAAAATCCAAGATTGTCCTGTTTTTGCACTTAGTTGAGCAGTGAATTGAGGCTGAGATTTGACTAATTTATGGGCTGAATTTTATGAAGGTGTCTTCTAGAGAGTTGTATTATTTTGAGTCTATTTTCTATTGGTATAAGATTTATGATTTTTGGACTTACAAAACTCAAGTTATGACTTTTCAAAAAGCGTTACAAAAACTGGAATTTTTCTTACGAAATGACAAAAAACTTGGAAGGGTCTTGGAAACATTTTTTGGTTTTTAAACCTAACTTTCTCGATTACTTGCACTCCATTTCATACTTGGATCATGAATTTATTATATATATGGGTTTTTCAGCTTTCACATGGGACTTTCTAGCTTTGATATAACATAGTAAGCTTTGAAATGTGATTTTTAACTTGGGTATAGGGATTTCCAGCTTTCAATAGAAATTTCCAGCCTTGAATTATAATTTTCTAGCTTTAGTTTGTAAATTTCCAGCCTAGGGTTTAATTTTCCAACTTAGATGTATTATGTTTGTATGCTAGTGATAAGTCTAAATTAGTTGGTTTTGTAGTCTAGTGGAAGAAACCTTTTCTTCTTATGAGTTGTGGAGTTGATATGGGCTGTTTTGCCATAAAGCTTAACTTGAAAAATTGGAGGAAAAATTGAAGGAAGAACAGGGGAATTGTTGTCCATGGAGGTGAGTAAAAGTAGACATGGAGGTGTGCTTTGTAATCGATTTGGACTTCACTTGTTTAGGAATGTTTGAGTTAACCTTGGAGGTGATATGTAAGCTGAAATTTTGTCAAAATTATATATTTTACAAGGTGAAAGCAATCACCATTTTAAAACATGATTTTTAGTTGCGTATGTCACATTTTAAACTTAAAAGTTTCTATTGTTTTCTTTCTAAAACAAAGGCAAGCAGGCATGTATTTTGCCTGGGGTTAGTAAGTCATGAAGTCTATGTATAAAAGTTCTATTCATATGATCTCCTTGTGATATTCACAAGTAAGGGTTGGATATTTGGAAACCCTACTTGATTGTATTTTTTTTTATTCAATATTTGATCGCAGATTTAGAATCCGGCAAAGGAGCTAGGCCTCAACCTGATTTTGCTAAACACTAATCGTTGGTGAATGTTCCTTACATGTGTATGCTTTAAATGACTATGTGGAATGTTGTGAATGTTGTCTAAATGTTAAATGCTTTCCAATGATTGCTAAATGGATTTTTTATGGGCGAGTGTGTATTTTATCGCACTCGACCCACGCAAAAGTGAATTTTCAATGATTAAATACTACTTGTGCATGAATGTAAGCCTTTTGGTTGAATTGGGCCCTTGCCTTTCATTAGTAGTCGACTCGAGCCAGAAGCGGACTCGGTCAGGCCTACTAATGTGAGCGAGGTAAGGAGTTTTCATGACTTGGAAAGCTTCTATCAACACTTTGTCAAGGAATTTAGCACGATTGCAACACCACTTACCTCAATTGTCAAGAAGAATGTGCCATTTTATTGGGGGAAGAACAAGCTAAGTCATTCCAATTACTTAAACATAAGATCACACATGCACCGGTTCTTAGTTTACCTAACTTTGATAAAGCTTTTGAAGTTGAGTGTGATGCTTCTGGTATAGGTATTAGAGTTGTCCTACTTCAAGAAGGTCGTCGAATTGCCTATTTTAGTGAAAAGTTAAAGAGAGTTTCATTGAACTATTCAACTTATGACAAAGAGTTATTGGCATTGTTTCGAGCACTTCAGACTTGGCAACACTACCTTAGGCCACGAGAGTTCGTCATGTACACTGACCATGAATCACTTAAGCACAGTAAATCTCAAATAAAGCTGAGTAAGCGACATACAAGATGGATTGCCTTCATAGATAGTTTTGCCTTTGTGATTAAATATAAGGCAGGTCAGACTAATGTGGTAGCAGATGCACTTTCGAGGAGATTCACTCTTATTACTACATTAGAAGCTAAGTTTGTGACGCCCTCACTTCTCCTTAAGGTGAACCAAAGGGTATCCGCGGAACGCCTGCCCAGCTCTCGCCAGGACTCAGTACAATTCCAATTCCAACTTAAGGTACAATACTAACAATGAAATCGGAATAAAGGCACGAAGTCATTTCCATACATAACTATTCAATCTTACATCACAAGTTCAAAATACATCCACTTTCCTAAAATATACAACTTCCCAAAAGGGTGTCTAGACAAATACATTCAAAATTCTAGTCAAAGAAGCCATCAAGTAGGCTTTTCCAAAATCCCTTCCAGTTCAGCTCCTGTTAAGGAAAACAAATCTAACGGGGTGAGCGGATGCTCGTGAGACCAAGAAAACATACAAGACACATAGTTCAAATAGCAATAGCAATTAAGCAAGAATTAAAGCGGTAACATTCAAGCAATTCATAATTTTCAAGTAAACACATTCAAAGAGGATACAGGAGCTCTCAGGAGCTAAATTTCACTAGCTTTGCCAGGCCTCGATCAATTACCTCCTCGCGATGACACTCCGTCAACTGGGTCGGCATTTAAGTCCGTAGAACTCCACTTACACATCAATTCCGTCCACCATACACCGCACCGGGCCCGAACATCAATAAAAGGCACTATTACGCAAGTAGGCCAAACAAGATCTCTTAATAGATCAAGCTTACAGTTATCTCATGGTTCACCAAGCTCCTCGACCAAGCCCTTGTTGGCTCGAGTCGTAAGATCGGCCAATTGAGATTTGGGTGTCCCCTCAGTTCAGTTATAAGTCGAGAAGATTCACTCCAATGACATGTAAGCAGTTCAGTTACAATTCAGTACAAGCAGTTCAGTTCAGTTGTTCAATCAGTTAAAAGAGAACGAGTGCGATAAAGTATACACTTGACTCAACAGTCATAACCTTTCAATCCGTAAGAAGCAATTCACATAATTGCAAAAAGTCATGCACTTGACACTCACCAATCAAAATAGGGAGTAAGTGCTCAAACAACTTTTAGGCGTCCGCTTCGAGATCCTCTTGAAGGTCCCCTTGAGCGCCTGAGCAAATAATAATTTTACTATCACACACTATCACTTATAAACCCCTTATTAACAAGGAAGATTGTACACTTGTACAATACTAAGAAAATATCATGAAAGAGAGCCTTAATTACTCAAAAATCGAGACTCAAGAGTGGAGTATAATAACACCAGAAAAAACTGATTTCCTTCATGAAATCAAGTTTAAAACAGTCAATCAATATCAAAGGATAGGGAAGAGTTTCCAAAAACTCATTTCCCATCGAATCGGAAAATTTCAGTTTTGCACGCAAAACTTAGAAAAATCAGAACTTGCACTCAGTAGGTCTAAAATTGGAAAAATTTATACCTTTGGAATCTTGGTTCAAAGTACTAAAAGTTCTCAAAAGACACCTTTCCAAGATTCTAAACGGAAGACATTCAAATTTCAGCTCAAAGTGGCTGACTTGAGCATACAAGACAATTTTGATCGTGTTTTTCGGTAAACTTTGGAAATTCGGCAAAATTCACAGAAAGTGAACTAGCCTCTGAAACTCATACTACAATAAGAGTTCTAAAAAAAAATTTTAACACATCAAACGGAACTAAATTCGGGGTTTTGAATGCGAAAATATAGCAGCTCAAATTTGGCCAAAATTGAAGACAGTTTAGTAAATTTTCCAGATTTGAAGAACAATTTTGGCACATCATTTGGGTATCGAAATGGTCTTAGAATAATACCAAATTTGGTACCATTAAACTCCCATAGGAGGGATATTCCTCTATCAAATTTCATGTAAAAACTCGTACGGGAAGGTAGTTAACAAAACTACCAAAGTTCAAGAAATTTCCAAGATAAATCTGTCTTCTTGTTTTCTTTCCCTTTTTCAAACACTTTGCACTAGGAAATCAGTCCCATTTTGGTTCATTTGTGAAACCAAGATCCAAGAAACATTTCATAAGTAATTGATAGTTGGTTGACATCAAAATTTCAAAATAAAACCTCCCACAAGCAACCAACTCAGTCGGCCAGCCAAAAAGGAGGGTTTTCCAGTTTTGTCACAGTTTGGAAATAGAACCATATCTCACTCAATACAACTTGGAATTGAGAATTCTTGGTGGCGTTGGAAACTAGAATCATAAGGTTACATTTCATAAGAACAAATCATTTTCAAAATCAATTCATAAGTGAGAGAAAATAGAGCAACAAAATGCAGCTTCTACCTTTCTCTCGGATAGGCTAACAGAACAGGGCAGAAAATTTGCCGACTCACTACGGCTCACTCGTTTCAAACTAGACAGTAAGTTTTATACCGTTGGAAAGATACAAATGTCTAGTTTCAAATGCCACAAATAGTACTCGATTTTTACATCTGCACAAAGAGATATGTTTGTTCAAAGAACACTGCCAGTGGACCACTGCTACACGAATTTCCAGATTTGTTCTTGCCAAAATTCAATTTTTATCCAACCAATCCAAATGACTTTTGGTAGAAAATTTCTACAAACCATACACAACATACATACATGAGTTTCAAAGTCATTTGAACATCAAAAATTCGAACTAAATGCACGGTACAAACAGCACAGATTTCGGTCGGCAACCATGCGAAGTTTTCCTTCAACTTTCCTTCGATTCTATATCCGTAATCATCTTAACCAACACTTAAACAACTCAAATCAAGCATTATCTCATCATCTCAGCCCATACAACCAAGGTGGGAATTCATAGAGCCCACATCAACCGATCCAATCCAAGCAACAACAACAATAATGAAGCTACAAGCTTCAAAGCTAAGAATGAAACCCATTAAAGCCAAGAATGAAAGGTTGGATGGTTACCTTGTGAGAACCCAAAAATTTTCACATTTTCTAGGCATTATTTTATTTCTTTGCCTATATTTTTACACTTTCCTTTAATATATGAATTTGGTACAGGTTTTTTTAAATCATTTTTCTGGTATAAGTTAGTATACGTTAAATTTGAAGTGCATTATGGATGTGGAACCCGCTAGTGCGATAAAATTTTTACGATTAGGTGAAAAGGTATTAAGGAATATTATTTTATAAGGTGCTAGGAGATGATTAGAGGTTAGGTAGACAGATTAATCATTGGGAGAAAGAAGATAAGCTTAAAACATTCAAGGTGCCACGTGTCGCGAACCGATTGGATGTTGGACTTGACCAAGTCTTTCTTACCTTTACTAAAACCAATTTTTAACCAATTTTCCTTCCATTTTTTCATTGTCTTGGCCGGCCACTTTGAGGAGAAAAAACAAGGAGAGTTCTTCATTTTCTACTTCAATTTCTTGCACAAATCTTGAGTTTTAACCATTAAAATTTCAAACTACTCCATACAAGTGTTCACTAAGGAAATCTAAAGGCTTTGGTGGAGTTATTTTGGAGGAGGAAAGACTAAGCTACCATTTTCTTTGAGGTTTTAAGGTAATTTGCTAAGAACATCTCTCTTTGCTTCTAATAGTTGTAAATTAGTGGCTTGTGGTTGCCACTTTGGTAGTTTTATGCAATATTTCTTGGTTAGAAGTGGTGATATGTGGATTTTCAGTTTTTATAGTGAATTTTCTGCCCATATATGAAGCTTAAAGGTTGGCCATGATTTACTAGCTTTGACATGTGAAAAATTTAGTGTTTTGTGTTAGTTTACTTTGCCTCAAGAAATTTCCAGCTTATGTGCACAAATTTCAGTTTTAGGGTTTCTAATTTGAGCTACCATTTGGTTGTATTTGAAGGGTATTGTGGCCCTAATTAAGTGTGTTTTGTGATACCCCAAATTTTTGGACAATGTTTTTCCCTCGTTCTTTTAAAATTTTGATCTATTTCTTTTGTTTTGTTTTAAAAACATTGTTTTTTTTATTGGACACTTTAAGTTGAAATCAAAACCCTAGATTTACTTGTGACTAACAGGTTTTCTTAAATCCCTCATATTTTAGTCGAAACCCAAATTTTAATCTGTGAAATTGCAAAATGCATCATATTTTACTTAAAATTCCCTTTTATTTGGAAATTATTACTTTATAATGGCCCTTCTACCCAATCTGTGACAGCCCCACTTTCCCCTAAGGCGAACCAAAGAGGTTAGCGGACTGCCTGCCCAACTCTCGCCAGGACTAACGGTGCAATCAAACACGATCTAAAACGTTCCGGGAACAAAAACGCGCGCTCAAACTATACAAAATGGCAAAATAACAACACAAAAATCAAAACCGCCAATGAATAGCGGGTGCCATGTCACATAACTCGGAAAAACAGTTCCAAACCAAATATGATACATGAACAGGGTCAAATGGTGTTATACACATACGTTTATAATTTACAGAACAAAAGGAAGCTAATTAAATCCAAATACATTTAGGGTTTTCTAACTATCGAGGAGCTTGGCAAAAATATATGAAAACGAGCTCAACTCGTGCTTCAAATCATCATATTCCCCAAAAGTGGTTCCCTGTAAGGAAAACAAAATTTAATGGAGTGAGGTTACGCCCAGTGAGATACTTTCACTCAAGCCAGGAAGTTCAATTATACATGGAGTCGATCAATCCCAAATCATTCATGAAGAAAGCTAAATAAAGTCACATATCAATAACAATGGTAAAAGGATACGGACGGATCTCAAGAGCCCCTTTCCTCGCTCGCCATACTTGATCGTATCTCATTGACCCTCCGTCAATGTACAAAGTGTAACCAAATGTAGACTCCACTTTACTTCCATTCCTTCCACCCAACATACCCCTACCGGGCCCAAACTCCAAACAGTTTAAATTTGGTAATACTCGAGTATACCGGAATCGAGAGTCTCATACTACAACATTCCATATAACAGTCCCCATGGCTCGTCAATTTTCATGACCAATCCCTCGCCGGCTCGATTCAATCGACTACCAATGGGGTTGAGCTCAGTAGTAACAGTAATGGCCGTTGGATACTCGTCCAAACGACACCAAATCCAGTATTTCATGTACCATTCAAGTACCACAGTAAACAGTCATATATAAGACAAAAGGGTGAGAGTGATCAAGTACACCCTCACTTTAATCAGTTTCAACGGTGCAAATAAGCATTCAAGGCATCAAGTTCAAGTGTAACAAAGCCACATAGTAACAAGCAAGTGAGTAGTACACTCACCAAGTAAGCAAGTGAAATTTCATACACTTCCGCCCAAAGAGCGTCTTGAACCACCGTCACGCCCTAAAACATCCAAATAAGCACAATGAGACTCGATTACGAGTCATACATCCAAGATACACATTCTCAATGTAAAAGCGTAAAACTCGCAAGTAATGTAAAAACACTTTAGTGCTAAAGGTTGAGACAAACCCTAGGGTTACCATTTATCCTCTAAAGCACCCCAAGTCCATTAAATACAAGAACCCTCAATTTGGATAGCATTTTCCCTTAAAATTCCAAGTTTCCAACCTGCAAATATTTCCCCATAATTTCCAAACACAATCACCAATGCCATTACAAGTCATAAACCAAATCCGCATACTACCAAAAATAAGGCTCCATTAGAACGTATAAGTACCAAAGTAAGCTAGGGAAAGTCCGGAAATGAAAGTTAAGTCCTAAAATCCAAAAACAGTTTTGATGTCATTTAGCGTATTGGACACAACCGGCACTACGATTATCGGATGGAGGTTCAATATACACCGTTTCGAAGCTAACAGAAATGGTTACAATGTTGAAGAAGGCCACTCAGTCCAGTTTGTAGTGAAACTAGGTCAAAATTTCAATGTACCAAACCAGAACCGCATAAACAGGTTAGCGAACCGCATTCTGGTTAAATAACCATAATTCAGGCTACCAAAGTCCAATTCAAGTGATTCCAAAGCCATCAGAAAGCTAAGATACCAGGCTATATTTCTTAAGAAGACATTGACAACCAAATCAGTAGTATTCCTTGTCAAAACAACCAATTACAGAAGCTGATTAGCATGTTCGGACAGAAACAGGGCAGCAGGGGGATTTCAGTCTTTTCATAGGCTACGTTGCTCCGATTAGCCTGAAATTTTGTAGGCATCTATAAAATATCATTCCTTACAACTTTCATGTTTTAATAGAAGGCCAATTTGGCCTCTAACTATGGGAAAATAGTACCGGGCAGAATGGGTTCAATTGCAACCCTAATTTCCAAAATTTCCTTTCAAAGCGGAAATTTTCCGCAAATAGCCACAATTTACACCCTAAGGGTTCATTCTAAACCATTCCCAACCATCATCCATGGCCACACAATATTAATCATATGAAAACAGAAAAAATCATGAATAAATATAAAACTTCACCAATTCCTACCAAAAATCATGAAACAACACCTAATATCATCACTTCATCTCACACAAGTCACTAATTAAGCATTATTGAGAAGAAAGAGAGGTCCCTTAGCTACTCACCTTAACAACCAAAGAAAGGAGACAACTTAACACCTTAATCTTCCAAACCACTCCACCACTCACCTTAATCCCACTAAGAGAGAGGTTTTTATGGAGTAAATCAAGATTCTAACGGTTGATTTGTGAGATTGAGCAAGAAATAGAAGGAAGAAATTGAAGAGTTTTCCTTTCTTTTTCCTTGGTGATTGCCGGCCAAGAGCTTGCAAATTTGGGTGATTTTTGGATCAATTTTTGATTTAATTGGTAAAGTAGTGAATAGTGGTCAAAGGTAAGAATTACTCTCCAAGTGACACTTGTCACTCCATTCAATGCATGGCTATCCTTTTGTCCCTCTCACATTAATCCATTTAGTAACTTTTAGTTATCTCTTAACACCTGCTAAAGGAAACCCGGTATCCAAAACTTAACCTAACTGGCCGAATTTTTTCGAACTTTCCGCACTAGCGGGTCCCACGTCCGGTATACACTCTTAATTTCTCAAAAACTAACCGATACTAGAAAAATCATCTAAAACTATATTAACTCATAAAAATTATTTAGAAAATTTTCCTAATAAAGAAAATGCATAAAAGGCGTGCAAATAAATAAAAGAAGGCCTAGAAATAAAGAAATTTACGGGTTCTCACACTCTCTCCCCCTTAAAAGAATTTCGCCCTCGAAATTTTCTCACCGTAATTCACGAACAGTTCAAGATATTTCTTTTGCATCTCTTCTTCCACCTCCCAGGTAGCTTCCTCTACCCCATGATTTTTCCACTGTATCTTAACCAATGGAATCTGCTTGTTTCTCAGCTCTTTAACTTTCCGGTCAAGCAACTGTACAGGTTTCTCTTCATAAGTGAGCGATTCATCTATCTCGATTTCCTCTGGCTGTAAGATATGGGATGGGTCGGGATAGTACTTCTTAAGCATCGAGACGTGGAAGACATCGTGAATTCGAGAGAGATTGGACGGTAGTTCCAAGCGATACGCTACCTTACCAACCCTTTGGAGAATCTTGTAAGGTCCAACAAACCTCGGTTGGAGCTTCTTTCCTCTACCTGCCGTGATACTCCGTAACGGTGTGACTTTAAGAAACATATGGTCTCCAACTTCGAACTCCAAATCTTTTCTTCGATTATCCGCGTCGCTCTTTTGTCGACTTTGAGCTGTTTGGAGTCGTTGTCTAATCAATTTAACCTTTTCTCGAGCTTCTTCCATCCATGGAATAGTTGCTGGATCCAGTGCCTTTCTCTCGCCAACTTCGTCCCAGTAGATCGGTGACCGGCACTTTCGTCCATATAGTGCCTCGTATGGAGCCATTTGAATCGACGAATGGTAGCTATTATTGTATGCAAACTCCAGTAAGGTCATGTGTTGACCCCAGTTACCTCCAAAATCCAGAATGCAGGTTCTTAACATATCCTCGAGAGTTTGGATTGTTCGCTCCGATTGGCCATCTGTCTGTGGGTGATAGGTGGTGCTCAGATTGAGTTTAGTCCCCAGAGTCTCTTGGAACTTCTGCCCAAACCGGGATACAAAGCGTGGATCTCGATCGGAGACAATGCTCACTGGAACGCCATGTAACCTCACGACCTCGTCCATGTACACTTGAGCTAATTTGTCCATGGTGATGTTCTCCCACTTCCACTCGGGTATCTCAAGGGGTTGTAACAAACCCGATGGTTTTTTATGCTCCGCCTTAACCTGTTGGAAAATGAGACATTTTTGCACATATAAAGCGATTTCCTTCTTCATATTGTCCCACCAATATGCTCCTTTTAGGTCTTGGTACATCTTCCTACTACCCGGATGGATCGTATACTTGGATCGATGGGCATCCTCTAAGATCTCCGTTTTCCACGCTTCATCCTTCGGCACCACTATTCAGTTCCGGTATTTTAAAATACCTTCAAGACTAAAGTTGAAATCAGTCGTTCCCTTTTTTTCCACATTCTCTCCCCATTTCCGCACCATTGAATCCTCCTTTTGAGATTCTTTAATCCGCTCCAGTAGGGTGGAGGTTACCCTAATATTACCAAAAACCACCTGATGACTCCCAAGGCAGGGTTTCCACTCGCAAACGGATTCCAACAAATCCCACTCTTTGATCATCAGCCCTGCTACCTGAGCCTTACGACTTAAGGCAACGGCCACTACGTTCGCCTTTCCCGGATGGTAGTTAATGGTGCAGTCGTAATCTTCTAAAAATTCCATCCACCGCCGCTGTCTCATATTCAGTTCCTTTTAGGAGAAAAGATACCGAAGGCTTTTACCCTCTGAGTACACCTCGAACGTTACCCCATATAGGTAGTGCCTCCATTTCTTCAGAGCGAAAACAACCGCGGCTAGCTCCAGGTCATGGGTTGGGTAAGTTTGCTCGTGGGGTTTTAGCTTCCTAGAGGCAAAAGATATCACATTTCGGTTCTGCATCAGTACACACCCTAAGCCTTCTTGTGAAGCATCGGTATAAACAGCAAATCCATCAACTCCGTTAGGCAGGACTAAAACTGGCGCCATAGTCAACCTTTTCTTTAACTCCTGAAAGCTCGCGTCACATTTGGTATTCCACGCAAACCGACCATGCTTCTTTGTTAAATCGATTAAAGGATCGGCCAACTTAGAAAAATCTTTAATGAAACGCCGGTAATACCCCGCTAAACCTAGAAAGCTACGAAGCTCGGTGGGGTTTTCTGGCCTCTTCCAATTAGTCACGGCCTCTACTTTCGCCGGGTCAACTGAAATACCCTCTTGAGAAATTACGTGTCCTAGAAAAGAAATTTTCTCCAGCCAAAATTCGCACTTGCTGAACTTAGCGTATAATTGATGTCCCTTAGGGTTTGCAGGACGATTCCCAAGTGTTGCTCGTGCTCCTCATGCGTCTTGGAATAGACTAGAATGTCATCGATGAAGACCACGACAAATCGATCCAAGTAGGGCTTCAAAACCCTATGCATTAAGTCCATAAAGGCGGCAGGGGCATTGGTCAGTCCGAAGGGCATAACCGCGAACTCGTAGTGCCTGTATCTTGAGTTGAAGGCAGTTTTCGGGATATCCCCCTTCCTGATTAACAACTGGTAATACCCCTGGCGGAGGTCCAATTTCGAGAAGACCACCGCTCCTTGTAGCTGGTCGAACAACTCGTCAATATGGGGCAGTGGGTACTTATTCTTAATCGTGACGTTGTTCAGGCCCCGGTAATCAATACACATCCTCAAACTACCGTCCTTTTTCTTCACAAATAGGACAGGAGCTCCCCAAGGAGACCCACTTTCTTGAATGAATCCCCGTTCCAGGAGGTCTTGTAATTGCAATTTTAGCTCCTTGAGCTCCGCAGGGGCTATTCGATACGGGGTTTTTGAGATAGGTGAGGTTCCAGGTAGCAGGTTTATTTTGAATTCTATCTCTCTCTCCGGAGGCAAAGATACTAACTCATCAGGAAACACGTCCGGGTATTCCCTTACTATGGCCACGTCCTCTACCTTCAACTTATCCGTGGGGCTGTTGATTAGAAAGGCTAAAAAACCCTGCGCCCCTCTATTTAACAGTTTTCTAGCCCGAATGCCCGAGATCAGGGCAGAGAAGGCTAATCTTCCCCTTATATCTAACCTTAGGGTCGCCTCCCCGGGAATGCGGAACTCCACCACCTTCATTTTACAGTCTAGTTGGGCATTATACCTAACTAGCCAGTCCATACCCAAGATCACATCATACCCCTTAATGGACAGGCTGATCAAATCCCCAAACAATCTCCTCTCTCCTACCCAAACTTCACAGTCTTTATAAACCATACTAGTAACTAAACGCTGATCCCCGTAAGTGTACTAATTTCTAGGTCGTAAGGTAAACTAGCGGTTTTTATGTTACGTTTCCCTTTTCGTCTCTTGGTTCCAGGGCCCGCTGAGTTCCACGGCCTCGACCACGTCTCCCATCCATATATTTTTTTTTTTCCTCTCTCCCTTTTCTTTTCTTTTCCCCCAAAAGTAATGTAGTGAATAAACGCAGTGAGTTGACTAATTAAATTATGGCACACCAAATACACAAAAGACATATACACACATAACACACCATATATCAAGGAGACGTATCACATTAAACAAAGAATCAAATGCGGTCAATGGATAACACACATTAGACCTGTATAGATGTTAACATACCACAAACAAGGACAAGGAGTAACAGTATAAGGACAAATCAAAAGAAAAGGGGGTATATCGTCCCAGTCCCAGTTAAAATAACCCCGTCCGGTCTCTCACGTCACTTTCTATTCTCTAGATGTCCGCAGACCTCTTATACTCATTCTAACTGGACAAAGCCTGTTCATGTTTCTAAAATACAAGTCTCAAGTACCTAGTAGCTAGCATTGCCTCAACTCTGGAGTACTCGGGCACAGGAATCCGAAATAAGATAACTCACATCTCGAGCTGGCCAGTTCCAAGAGTGAACTATCTACAATCGAAATTCCTACCTGACGTACCTAACTATGGTCCTCAAATACCACAAGAAAATGTAAGGCCTATAACAATCACAAGTCACAGCTTATGCTCGAACGAGCACTTAGTCCTTCATACTTATTCATCACTTAGTCCAGACTCACTCCGCGCAGAGACCACGCGAAGCAGGCTCTCACAACGTCGGAGGCGGTTAGCCGGGCTCCAACGTACGACGGCCCCTCTTGGGCAAATCTGGTACTTAATCGTTGGGAGCACTCCACGGGGTCGCTCACCAGTAGGGCTACCACTAGGCCTACCAAAAAAAAAATAAATAATCATAAATAATCTTAAGGGACACAATCAAAGTAATCCTCAAGTCGAGAATTTCTAACACGCCCAGGCCAATTCAAACCTAGGTTCTGATACCACCTGTGACAGCCCCACCTTCCCCTAAGGCGAACCAAAGAGGTTAGCAGACTGCCTGCCCAACTCTCGCCAGGACTAACGGTGCAATCAAACACGATCTAAAACGTTCCGGGAACATAAACGCGCGCTCAAACTATACAAAATGGCAAAATAAAAACACAAAAATCAAAACCGCCAATGAATAGCGGGTGCCATGTCACATAACTCGGAAAAACAGTTCCAAACCAAATATGATACATGAACAGGGTCAAACGGTGTTATACACATATGTTTATAATTTACAGAACAAAAGGAAGCTAATTAGATCCAAATACATTTAGGGTTTTCCAACTATCGAGGAGCTTGGCAAAAATATATGAAAACGAGCTCAACTCGTGCTTCAAAACATCATATTCCCCAAAAGTGGTTCCCTGTAAGGAAAACAAAATTTAATGGAGTGAGTTTACGTCCAGTGAGATACTTTCACTCAAGCCAGGAAGTTCAATTATACATGGAGTCGATCAATCCCAAATTATTCAAGAAGAAAGCTAAATAAAGTCACATATCAATAACAATGGTAAAAGGATACGGACGGCTCTCAAGAGCCCCTTTCCTCGCTCGCCATACTTGATCGTATCTCATTGACCCTCCGTCAATGTACAAAGTGTAACCAAACGTAGACTCCACGATACCTCCCAAGGAAAATCTCGAATTGGATCCCAAATTGACGGGTTAGTGTGAGCTTATCCATGCGGTTATGCACTCTTCGAATAGGAATCCGATTTCTAAAAGATCCTGGCTTTCACTTTACTTCCATTCCTTCCACCCAACATACCCCTACCGGGCCCGAACTCCAAACAGTTTAAATTTGGTAATACTCGAGTATACCGAAATCGAGAGTCTCATACTATAAGATTCCATATAACAGTCCCCATGGCTCGTCAATTTTCACGACCAATCCCTCGCCGGCTCGATTCAATCGACTACCAATAGGGTTGAGCTCAGTAGTAACAGCAATGGCCGTTGGATACTCGTCCAAACGACATCAAATCCAGTATTTCATGTACCATTCAAGTACCACAGTAAACAGTCATATATAAGACAAAAGGGTGAGAGTGATCAAGTACACCCTCACTTTAATCAGTTTCAACGGTGCAAATAAGCATTCAAGGCATCAAGTTCAAGTGTAACAAAGTCACATAGTAACAAGCAAGTGAGTAGTACACTCACCAAGCAAGCAAGTGAAATTTCATACACTTCCGCCCAAAGAGCGTCTTGAACCACCGTCACGCCCTAAAACATCCAAATAAGCACAATGAGACTCGATTACGAGTCATACATCCAAGATACACATTCTCAATGTAAAAGCGTAAAACTCGCAAGTAATGTAAAAACACTTTAGTGCTAAAGGTTGAGACAAACCCTAGGGTTACCATTTACCCTCTAAAGCACCCCAAGTCCATTAAACACAAGAACCCTCAATTTGGACAGCATTTCCCCTTAAAATTCCAAGTTTCCAACCTGCAAATATTTCCCCATAATTTCCAAACACAATCACCAATGCCATTACAAGTCATAAACCAAATCCGCATACTACCAAAAATAAGGCTCCATTAGAACGTATAAGTACCAAAGTAAGCTAGGGAAAGTCCGGAAATGAAAGTTAAGTCCTAAAATCCAAAAACAGTTTTGATGTCATTTAGCGTATTGGACACAACCGGCACTACGATTATCCGATGGAGGTTCAATATACACCGTTTCGAAGCTAACAGAAATGGTTACAATGTTGAAGAAGGCCACTCAGTCCAGTTTGTAGTGCAACTAGGTCAAAATTTCAATGTACCAAACCAGAACCGCATAAACAGGTTAGCGAACCGCATTCTGGTTAAATAACCATAATTCAGGCTACCAAAGTCCAATTCAAGTGATTCCAAAGCCATCCGAAAGCTAAGATACCAGGATATATTTCTTAAGAAGACAGACAACCAAATCCATAGTATTCCAGGTCAAAACAACCAATTACAGAAGCTGATTAGCATGTTCGGACAGAAACAGGGCAGCAGGGGTATTTCAATCTTTTCACATGCTACGTTTCTCCAATTGGCCTGAAATTTTGTAGCCATCTACAAAATATCATTTCCTACAACTTTTATGTTTTAACCGAAGGCTAATTCAGCCTCTAACTATGGGAAATAGTACCAGGCAGAATGGGTTCAATTGCAACCCTAATTTCCGAAATTTCCTTTCAAAGCTGAAATTTTCCGCAAATAGCCACAATTTACACCCTAAGGCTTCATTCTAAACCATTCCCAACCATCATCCATGGCCACACAATATTAATCATATGAAAACAGAAAAAATCATGAATAAATATAAAACTTCACCAATTTCTACCAAAAATCATGAAACAACACCTAATATCATCACTTCATCTCACATAAGTCACTAATTAAGCATTATTGAGAAGAAAGAGAGGTCCCTTAGCTACTCACCTTAACAACCAAATAAAGGAGACAACTTAACACCTTAATCTTCCAAACCACTCCACCACTCACCTTAATCCCACTAAGAGAGAGGTTTTTATGGAGTAAATCAAGATTCTAACGGTTGATTTGTGAGATTGAGCAAGAAATAGAAGGAAGAAATTGAAGAGTTTTCCTTTCTTTTTCCTTGGAGATGGCCGGCCAAGAGCTTGCAAATTTGGGTGATTTTTGGGTCAATTTTTTATTTAATTGGTAAAGTAGTGAATAGTGGTCAAAGGTAAGAATTACTCTCCAACTGACACTTGTCACTCCATTTAATGCATGGTTATCCTTTTGTCCCTCTCACACTAATCCATTTAGTAACCTCTAGTTATCTCTTAACACCTGCTAAAGGAAACCCGGTATCTAAAACTTAACCTAACTGGCCAAATTTTTCCGAACTTTCCGTACTAGCGGGTCCCACGTCCGGTATACACTCTTAATTTTTCAAAAACTAACCGATACTAGAAAAATCATCTAAAAATTATATTTACTCATAAAAATTATTTAGAAAATTTTCGTAATAAAGAAAATGCATAAAAGGCATGCAAATAAATAAAAGAAGGCCTAGAAATAAAGAAATTTACGAGTTCTCACACAATCACCCCACAATAAGTGCAAATGAACATAGAATGGAGGGTTTTCCCTTTTCGTTTTCAAGTTAGCGCAAATTAGGATTTTACGCCTATCCTAGTGCGACTATTCGGTTCGGAGTGTGGTTCAAATTTGGTGATTAAGAGTAAGTTTTAGATGAGAAAATAATGTGTGATTAGAATAATAATAATAAGTTAATGAATTATAAGTTAAAACCCTAATACGTGCAAATTGAGGAAAAACGGTTGGAACCGACGGGTACCATTTATTACCGAGTGAGTGCACCACTTGAACACTACTTTATTACCATCATAGCCTTGCTTTTATTTCAGTCAATTAACCCTAAAATTTCTCTTAGATTAGCCACAATTTTTGACCAAAAGAAATGAGGTAAGTCTAGAAAAGCCAAGTGTCACAAACCCATTGGAAGTTGGACTTGACCAAGTCTTACTTAACTTTATTAAACCAATAATTGACCCAAATCATCTTCTTTTTACCTTCTAGTGGCCGGCTGTTTTGAAGGGGATAAAGTAAGAGAGCAAAAAAAAAAAAAAAACACAAAAGCAAGGAAGAAAGGTTGGATGTTGGACCTTTGACCAACACTAGTTTAGTCTTTATCTTAGAAGCAAATTTGACTACAACACTTCATTCTTTTCTTATCTCTTGACCGACCAAGATGCTTCATTTCAGCCTCCATTTTGCCATTCTATGTGAGGACCCAAAAAAAAAAATTTTATTTTATCGAATATTAGTAGTTTACTTAAATATTTATTTACTCATTTTACTCCAAATTATTTATTTCGATCATTTAAAATCCATTTATATGGAACGACGTCTCTTTTATATTTTTAAAGCGTTTTGTTGAAAAAATTCACTTTTCAAAAATTCGTTTAATTCGAAACAACGAGTACGCGTTTTTCGCGGATATACTTGAATCGGGAGTGTATTAATATTGAAGAATCAAGAATGATCAATAGTAGATTAAGAAAGATTAATTGAGGAATTAACACTCGACTCATGTGAGGACTCGCAGAATTTCCTATTTTTAAACTCTTATTACTAGCTCATTTAAATATTTATTTGGCCATTTACTTCGAATATTATTTTCTAACCTTATTAGACCTAATTACATGGAATTATAGCCTCATTATATTTTAAAAGTGACTTGTTTCAAAAATTAATTTTTGGAAGCTCGTTAAGAGAGAACAGTGAATACGCGTTTGGAGACTATAACCGATTTTGGAGTACAATAAGCTTGGAGAATTGGAGACTTTCAACATGGTCTTAAAAATAGGTATTTTTATGTTTAAGTACTCAGGTGATAGTTAGTGGTACGATCGTTATAAGAATTTCGTGGAAGTTTCACTCTACCGCACCTAAATTGGAAGTACGCGTTTTCACACGCGCGATTTAATTGAGGGACTTTAGACCCTTATTTTGGGACAACTAAGAGTGAATAATATTAATATGAATATAAGTGCATTAGAGGTTTATTGCACTAGTGAAACAAACTCGAGAGGAATCGAGCACAAAACGCGTGCGTACACGCGCGAAGGGGAGTTGACTTTTGCACCAACTTTGGCCACACATTAAAGCTTCTCCTGGAAGCTTCATTTGATCGTATTACTCTCTCTCCTAGTCTCTCTTGGCCGGCCATCAAGCTGGAAAAATAACCCAAGAGCTCTTCAATTTTCCATCTCCAAATCTTGCACAAATCATCAACCAAATCAAACCAAAATTGAACTACACCTAGTTGAACACTTGGAGATTGTATTTAGCTAAAAAAATGGGTGATCTTTTCACGGTTTTCTTGGAGCAAGTGTGACAGCCCCACTTCCCCTTAGGCGAACCAGAGGGTTCAGCGGACCGCCTGCCCAGCTCTCGCCGGGACTCAGTCGTTCACTCACACAAATCAGAAATAGAACTGCAAGAAAGAGCAAAACGAGAATCCACAACTTAAAACAAAACTTATATATATTGCTATCTCAGAAAGAAGTACAACCGTCGAGAATACAAAAGTTCTCAAGTCACCATACAACCAGCCCGTGCCAAGCAGTAGGGCGAAAACCAAAACAAAACCAAAACTAGACCCAGCCAGTCGGTACAGAGTTCTAGCCCTTGCTCGCCTTCCCCTGTTAAGGAAAACAAAACCAAAGAGATGAGCTAAAAGCTCAGTGAGGTTCCGAACATAGAATGAAGTCATAAATCAAACGATAAATCAAGAAACAGTTACATCATTTACAATAAACTATACATGAAAAGGATACGTTCGTTCGTTCGTTCGTTCGTTCTCCTGTCATTCCCCTTTCCTTCATTCATTTGAAAATGCATTTTTCGTTTATACATAAAACCCTCGTTCGTTCGTTCATTTCATTCACCCTCTCCTGGACATTGGCCAGGCTCCACCAACCTCCACCAACCTACAAGGTAATACTTATGACAGCCCCACCTCCCCCTAAGGTGAACCAAAGGGTTCGGCGGGCCGCCTGCCCAGCTCTCGCCGGGACTCAGTCGTTCACTCACACAAATCAGAAATAGAACCACAACAAAGAGCAAAACGAGGATCCAAAACTTAAAACAAAGCTTATATACATTGCTATCTCAGAAAGAAGTATAACCGTCGAGAATACAAAAGTTCTCAAGTCACCATACAACCAGCCCGTGCCAAGCACTATGGCGAGAACCATTACAAAACCAAAGAACTAGACCAAGCTAGTCTATACAGAGCTCTCGTCCTTGCTAACCTTCCCCTGTTAAGGAAAACAAAACTAAAGGGATGAGCTAAAAGCTCAGTGAGGTTCCGAACATAGAATCAAGTCATAAATCAAACGATAAATCAAGAAACAGTTACATCATTTACAATAAACTATACATGAAAAGGATACGTTCGTTCGTTCATTCGTTCGTTCGTTCGTTCTCCTGTCATTCCCCTTTCCTTCATTCATTTGAAATGCATTTTTCGTTTATACATAAAACCCTCGTTCGTTCGTTCATTTCATTCACCCTCTCCTGGACATTGGCCAGGCTCCACCAACCTCCACCAACCTACAAGGTAATACTCGAGTATACCAAATTCACCCAGGGTCAACATATCGCCCGACTGAGTCCGCTTCTGGCTCGAGTCGATCGGTAACGAAGGGCAGGGCCCAGTTCAGCCAAAAGGCTTACATACATGCGCATATAATCGTTCAATCATTGAAAATTTCACAATCATTTAGGTCGAGTGCGATAAAGTACACACTCGCCTAGAAAACTTGTTTTGGCAATCATTAAGAGCAATTAACACATTACCAAACAATAACAACAAGCCATGAAGTCAAGGAAAATATAGCAACAAGGAACACTCACCGAATTATGCAAAATAACGTCCAAAATGTCCTATCGGATCTTATCCTCGGTCACTGAGAAAACCTATGATTCAACGAGAAAGAATATTACAATTCATCTAGCAAAACAAGTAAGTGGAATCAAGGAACAACCATTTGGATCTGTGGACGGAAATAACTAGGGTGTCATAAACCAAACTCAAAGGGTTATAACAGTTCCAATGGAAAACACTTGAATCAAAGTCAAATCGGAATCCAACTAGATAGGCTCAGAAATATTATTTTCGGAATCGTGTATGTGGTTCAAAATCGATATACATTCAAGTAGGTATTATGGCCTACATGTCTTGACTGAGAAAACCTTAGGTCATACCTCGATATTTTGGTATGAAGTAGTAAATAAACATTTGAAGGTTCAAATGGAAAAGGTATCATGTTTTAAGATGGAAAACGGGCATAGTATTTGCCAAACGAAAATAGACAAGTTGAAATAGAAACTTAGCCCTCGAGCGAAAATTTGGGCAGCACGCCCTTTGTATTTTCCTATTTCCAGCCATTTATGGCTTCATTATTTTTCTCATCCAGTCCCAAAGTCACACACAAAATAAGTTCATTCAATAGCCGTTCAGTAAGCTCCAAGTAGTACAAGTACAATTCAAGCTAGGGAAAAGTCCGGAAATAAAAGTTAAGCTCTAACCATAAAAATAGTTTTTTTGACATCATTTTGCGGTTTTGGCACCATTGGCACTACGATTATCGGATGGAGGTGCAAGATACACCGTTTCGAAGCTAAGAGATAGGGCTACAATGTTGAAGAAGGCTACACAGACCATTTTCTAGTGAAATCAGGTCAAAAATTCAATATACTAAACCAGAACCGCAAAAACAGGTTCACCAACTGTATTCTGGTTCAAACATCATAAGTCAGGCTACCTAAGTCCAAATAAAGTGATTTTAAAGCCATCCGAAAGCTATGATACAAGGCTAGATTTCATCAAAAGACCTCAACAACCAATTCTGAAGCATTCCCAACCAAATTAACCAATTACAGACGCAACTATCAAATTCGGGTAAAACCAGGGCAGCAAGGGTAATTCCATGTTTTCTCAAGCTAAACTACTCCGATTGACCTGAAATTTTACAGGCATATCTAAAATATCATTCCATACAAGTTTCATGTTTTAACCCAAGGCCAATTCGGCCTCTAACTATGAGCTACAGTGCCGGGCAGAAAGAAGAACAATGAAACCCTAACTTTCCAATTTTCTTTCCAAAACAGAAATTGCTTGCAATTAACCACTTTTTCCACCTTCTAGCTTCCTTAAATATCATTTCCAATCATCATACATGACCACATAATCATATTCATATGAAAACAGAAAAATCACCAATAATTATAAAATTTCACCAATTCAACCAAAAATCAAGATATAATCCATAAAATTGCATCTTTAACTACCAACCTCTACTAATTTCACATCAAAACCAACAAAGGGATAATTTCTTAACCACTCACCTTTGTAACCTCAAGAAACAAGATAGCTAGGGCTTGTTCTTCCCAAATGGCTCCACCAATCCCCTTAAACTAGTTTAGCAACTCACTTTTGTGGAGAATTTTGGAATTTAAACGGTTGATTTGTGAGATTCAAGCAAGAAATTGAAGAAAGAAGTTGGGAGTTTTTTTCTCTTCTTTTCCACCAAGAAATTCGGCCAAAGAGGGAGAAATGGAAGATGATTTTTGGTCAAAATTAGTTTTAAGAAGGAAAGAAAATATCTTGGTCAAAAGTCCACCCTCGAATAGAAACGCGACATGTGGCACCTTTTATGTGTAAGCTTATCTTCTTGTCTCTCCACTCTCATCCATATAACAACCTTCAATTATCTCTTAACACCTGGTAAATAAATCCGGTATCCAAAACTTAACCTAACTGGCCGAATTTTTCCGAACTTACCACACTAGTGGGTCCCACATTCGATATACGTTCTTAATTTCTCAAAAACTAACCGATACTAGAAAATTAATTTTAAAACCCTATTTACTCATAAAAATTATCTGGAAAATTTTCCT
Organism: Coffea eugenioides; assembly: GCF_003713205.1. Taxonomy (NCBI): domain Eukaryota; kingdom Viridiplantae; phylum Streptophyta; class Magnoliopsida; order Gentianales; family Rubiaceae; genus Coffea; species Coffea eugenioides. The sequence goes on along the minus strand of NC_040035.1, from coordinate 14,501,136 downwards.
AATAAAGAAAATGCAGCAAATATGCCATTAAATAGAATAAAATCCAGAAAATGAGAAAATTACGGGGTCTCACACCCTCTCCCCCTTAAAAAAATTTCGCCCTCGAAATTTTACCTTCATTTGCATCAAACGAGTCCGGAACTGTTTGGGTGCCTAATGCATAAGCTTTTGCTGGCCCACTAGTTCGGTTCCCTCATTCATTTGCTTGTTTTGTTTTAGCTCCCTCCAGTTGCGGAATACTACCTCCGCGTGACTGTCTTCTCGGACAGTTGCTAACTTGGTGCTCACCACTCCCACAAATCAAGCACTTCCGCCCTTTCCGCCAACAATCGTTCTCGGTATGATTGGCCTTTCCGCAATAGCCACAAGTCAAGTAGGAAGCCATTTTTTTGCTTTCTGGAGAAGTCTCCCCATATCCGGTTTGGCTTACTTTGGTAGACCTTTCATTTCCCGCTCCTATTGTCCATGGCGGGTAGGACTAGGACAAAAAGTCATGAAATCAAGAAAATAAAACAAACAAGGAACACTCACCGAATTATGCTAAATAACGTCCAAAATGTCCTATCGGATCTTACCCTTGGTCACCGAGAAAACCTATGATTCAACGAGAAAGAATATTACAATTCATCTAGCAAAACAAATAAGTGGAATCAAGGAACTCGACTAGTTACAAGTAAAACGGATAAAGGTGACTTTAAAGTGAAAATAAAGCCATTTGGATCTGTGGACGGAAACAACTAGGGTATCATAAACCAAACTAAAAGGGTTATAACAGTTCCAATGGAAAACACTTGAATCAAAGTCAAGTCGGAATCCAACCAGATAGGCTCAGAAATATTATTTTTCGGAATCGTTTATGTGGTTCAAAATCAATATACATTCAAGTAGGTATTATGGCCTACATGTCTTGACTGAGAAAACCTTAGGTCATACCTCGATATTTTGGTATGAAGTAGTAAATAAACATTTGAAGGTTCAAATGGAAAAGGTATCATGTTTTAAGATGGAAAACGGGCATAGTATTTGCCAAATGAAAATATACAAGTTCAAATAGAAGCTTAGCCCTTGAGCGAAAATTTGGGCAGCACGCCCTTTGTATTTTCCTATTTCCAGCCATTTATGGCTTCATTATTTTTCTTATTCAAACCCAAAGGTACACACACAACAATTTAATTTCAATAGCCGTTCAGTAAGCTCCAAGTAGTACCAGTACAATTCAAGTTAGGGAAAAGTCCGGAAATGAAAGTTAAGCTCTAAACCATAAAACAGTTTTTGACATCATTTTACGGTTTTGGCACCATTGGTACTACGATTATCGGATGGAGGTACAAGATACACCGTTTTGAAGCCAAGAGAGAGTGCTACAATGTTGAAGAAGGCTACTCGGTCCAGTTTCTAGTGCAATCAGGTCAAAAATTCAATATACTAAACCTGAACCGCAAAAACAGGTTCACCAACCGCATTCTGGTTCAAACATCATAAGTCAGGCTACCTAAGTCCAAATCAAGTGATTCCAAATCCATCCGAAAGCTAAGATACAAGGATACAATTCTTCAGAAGACATCAACAACCAAATCAGAAGCATTCCCAATCAAATTAGCCAATCACAAAAGCAATTCTCAAGTTCGGGTAGAAACAGGGCAGCAGGGGTATTTCAGTCTTTTCACAAGCTACATTACTCCGATTCACCCGAAATTTTGTTTTCATCTCTAAAATATCATTCCCTACAACTTTCATGTTTTAATCCAAGGCTAATTTGGCCTCTAACTATAATGAACAGTGCCAGGCAGAATTGGGGAAAATGAAACCCTAATCTGGAAATTTTTTCTTCAAACCAGAAATTTTCCACTAATCATTACAATTATCATACCAAAGCTTCATTCTAACCCATACTAGCCCATCATACATGGCTAATCAACATTAAACATATAAAAACAGAAAAATTATGCATAAAATCAAAAATTCATCTAACACCACCAAAAGTCATGAAAACACCCACAAGATCACCTCCTTAACTCCCACAAGTCACTAATCGACTATTATTAAGAGCAAAAGGAAATTGTCTAGAGAATTTACCTTGAAACTTGAGGAAAGATGATAGCCTTGGGTTTCTTTTACAAGAATCACTCCATCAAGACCTTTGTTCTCCCTTAGATAACACTCTTATGGAAGGGTTTGCGATTCTATCGGTTGAAACTCCAAATTTTAGCAAGAAATGGAAGGAAAATTTGAAGGTTCTCTCTTGGTTTTTCTCCTTACAAGAGCCGGCCAACAAGCTAGAGAAATGAAGTTGTTTTTGGTCAAGTTTTGGTTAAATTGGTAAAGTAAGAAATTGGTCAAAGTCCAAAGGTTAACCACTAAGTGACACTTGTCACTATAATTAATGCATTACTATCCTTTTGTCTCTCCACTCTCATCCATATAACAACCTTCAATTATCTCTTAACACCTGGTAAAATAAATCCGGTATCCAAAACTTAACCTAACTGGCCGAATTTTTCCGAACTTTCCGCACTGGCGGGTCCCACGTCCGGTATACGTTCTTAATTTCTCAAAAACTAACCGATACTAGAAAATCATCTAAAAAGAATATTTACTCATAAAAATTATCTAGAAATTTTCCTAATAAAGAAAATGCAGAAAATATGCCATTAAATAGAATAAATCCCAGAAAATGAGAAAATTACGGGGTCTCACAGCAAGGAGTGACCGAAAATTTCTGTTTTGCACACCAAGTGAAGTAGGTAACGATCAAACCTTGAAAACTTGGTTTTTGGAAGTTCTAGTGCTCATATATACTCATGCATGTTAGTGGGTAGCATTATTTTGAGGAAAATTTGGTTGTGTGGGCTCTATGAACTCCCACCTTGGATGTATGGACTGATTTGTGGTGTTTTACTGGTAATGATGTTTATTTAGTGCCTAAACTAGTGGATTAAAGTTGGGTTGTTGATAGAAACTCAAGGTGGTGCAATAACCAAAAGCAACCATTTTGCCCCTGCTTTGTTCGAGCACTTTGGTGTGAAATTTTGAGGTTCTAATGACTTGTTTATATTTTTTACATGTTATATTGAGTGTGTAAAAAGTTTCGTTGAAAAATAAATTGATTTGGTCACCCAAATGTTGGATTTACGAAAGCTTAGAAATCTGGAAACTATTCCCGTATTCACCCAGGCAGTGTTTTTGTTTCGGCTATATCTTTTTACTCCGATGTCCGAATTGAGTTCCGTTTGTGGCACTGGAAACTAGACATTCCCAGCTTTCTGTTGGTATAAAATACACGTTCTGGTTCCACTTGTGTGAGCCAGACCATTCGTTTGAAAATTTCTGTTCTGTTTCGTTGGTTCACTATAGGGCAGAACATGAACTACAACTTAAGGCTCAAATATGAGCCAGTTGTGGATGGATTTTGAGAATGGTTTCTTCTGAGAAATTGTAGCTTTATGAATTTTTTTTCCAACGCCGTCAACCACGCTCAATTCCAAGTTGAATTGAGTGAATGATGGCCAAATTACAGACCTGGATTTTTGCTTGAAAATCCTCTTTTGGCTAGTTAAATGGCCTAGCTTGATTTGGGATTCGTTGTTTTGGAAACCTTGATGTCCAACTTCTACCAAACTTTATATTAGATGTTACTTGGACTTTGTTTCACAAATAAACCAGATTTGGGTTGGTTTCATTGGACAAAATGTTTAAAAAGGAAAGAAGAGCTAGAAGACAGTTTTGCCTTGGGAAATTTCTTGAACTTTAATGGTTTAGTTAACTACCCTCCCGTATGAATTTTCAAATGAAATTTGATAGAGGAATAGTCCTCATATGGAGGTTTAATTGTACAAAATTTGGTGGTATTCTAAGACCATTTTGATATGCAAATGATGTCCCGAAATTGCTCTTCGAATCTGGAAAACTTTTCCTTTTCTCTTAGCCGAATGGCCAATCTTGACTTGGGACTTGTTATTTCGAAATTCTTGGAGTTAATCACCTAAGAAAATGTATCTTGAATGTTACTTAGTCATTGTCTACACAAATGAACCATGTTTGAAAATATTTCATTAGCCAAATGATTTAGAAAAGGGAAATGGTAGCACAAGGCAGCTTTGCCTCGAAAATTTAGAAACTTTCGTGACTTTGTTAGCTGACTTCCCGTACGTATTTTTCCATGAAATTTTGTAGAGGAATAGCCCTTACATGGTAGTGTAATACTACCAAATTTGGTGCCATTCCTTTTCCATTTCGATACTCAATCAAAGTCCCAAAGTGCTTGATTTAAACCTGAAATTTGCTTAACAGTTTCACTTTTTCACCAATTCTGAGCTACTATATCTTGGTGCTCAAAACTCCAATTCTTGTTTTGATTTTTGCGTTTTAAACTTTGATTGTAACTCTAATTTAGTTCCAAATTTTAGATCCTAGTTCACATTGTGTGAATTTTTCCGAATTTCCAAAGTTGGCCAAAAACCAACCTCGAAACTATCTTGCAAGCCTAAAACAGTAACTTTGAGCCAAATTTTGAATGTCTTTCATTTGGAATCATGGAAAAGTTTCTTCTAAGAACTTTTAGTACTTTCCAAGAGGTTTCCAACGGTACCAAGTTTTCCAATTTTGGACTTGTAAAGAGTGAGATACGATTTTTCAAATATCTCATATCAAAACTGAAATTTCCGAATCTTAAGGAAATGAAGTTTTTCAAATTCTCCTGATTCCTTCGATATTACTTGAACGTTTTATACTTGATTTCAAAGATGAAAACTCGATTGCTCTTGTGTTTTAAAACCCCATCTTTGAGCCTCGATTTACGAATAATTGGTGTTCATTTTCATGAGATTTTCTTAGATTGTACCCTAGCACAATCTTATTCGATAATTGGGGTTTATAAGTGATAAGTGTGTAATAGATAACTATTGTTTGCTCAAGGGCTCAAGGAGACCTTCACGAGGATCTCGAGGGAACCACCTAAAGGCTTGTTTATGCACTCATTCTTATATTTTGATTGGTGAGTGTCAAGTGCATGAACTTGTTGTTAAGTGGTTATCTGTTTCTTATCCGTTATGTAAATTTGAAATTTTGAGACGAAGGTGTACTTTACCGCACTCGTTCTCTTTCAAATGAAATTATATTCGAATTTTGCTATGTGAATTCATATCCGACTTGTACATGATAATGTGGATGTGATTCGTATATGTGATCCGTATTTGTGATTCCTATTTAGAATCGTCGATTTGAGCGTTGCTCATCGACTTATATTCATATTCGTATTCGTATTCGGGGGACACCTAAACTCGTTGGTTAACTTTGCGAATCGAGCCAGCATGGGCTTGGTCGATAAGCTTAGCCAACCATGAGATATTCGTAGAGCATGATCTATTGGAGAGATATTGCTCGACATTACTCGTACAGTATTGCCGTGATATACTCGAGTATTATCAAAACTTTGATGAGCGGGCAGGGTTAGGGGGTGTAACGGTGACGGGATTCGAAGAAAAGTGGTATATCTACGGATTTGATACTTATTGGTTAACGGAGTGTCAACGTGAGATGTGATTAAGACTTCGACTCGACTCGACTACGTGGAATTTAGTTCCTGAGAGCTACAGTATCCTTGAATTGTTTCTATTTATTTTTCCTGTTCGAAATATGAATTATTCGAATTTTGTAGCTTTACTTACTATGTAATTTGTGGCTACTTGGATTATGTGTTTGCATATGTGTTTCTTGGCCTCACTGAGTATTGGCTCATCCCATTAGTTTGTTTTCCTTAACAGGTTGGATTGGAAGATTTTGGAAAAGCCGAATAGATTATACTTTTGATTGGAATTTGGGTTGTAAATGTTTAGTCGACTTTTAATGGTTGTATTTTGGGACTTGATGTATCTTTTGTGAACATGATGTAAGATTTGAATATTTAGTTAAGGAAACGACTTTTCTTCATTTTGACTTGTAGTATTTGGTATGTATCGTTAAGTTCGATTTGAATTGCCTTGAGTCCTGGCGAGAGATGGGCAGGCGTCCCGCGGATACCCTTGGGTTCGCCCTTGGGAGAAGTGGGGCGTCACAGTTGGTATTAGAGCTTAGGCTTCAGATCTTTCTAGTGTATCCTAGGCTTAAAATTTAGGATGCTGGACTGTGGGACTGGTTTGAAAGTTAAGTGACCGCTTGTAAGAAATAAATAAATAAATAAATCAAAGCCGCTTCGCGTGATATATGCGCGGGCTGAGGTTGGGCCAAATGGTGTTATGGTCCTTCTCATATGAATGAGTAAAAGCATAAGTATTCTTCTGGAGTGTAAGCTGTGAATCATGAATGTGTTAAGTATAAATTTTTTATCTCAATACTTGGGGAAGATTAGATATGTATGTTTGGTAGGAATCTCAAATGTGATGATTTACTCTTGGGACTGGCCAGCTCGAGATGTGAATTATCTTATTTCAGATTCTTGTACCCGAATACTCAAGAGTTGAGGGAAATGTTAAGGACTTGAGATCTCCATTTGCAGGGAAAAGAACGAATCGATATTTCACGTGAATAGTTACAGGTAACCAATAGTTGTTTGGCTAAGATGGTACAATAATTAAGAGAGAGACGTGGAGAAAGAATGATGGATAGTCATATGTAACTTAATAGGATTCTAGTGCTTGATATGAGTCGGAAATGATTGAGAAGATCAGACCTACCAGCGTTATAAAGGATTGACTTAGTTGGGGTGATGCTAGTGCTAAGGCCATTGCATTTTTTGTTTAATTCAGTGGCCTACTTTTGAGGCGCTTGACTTTACTTTAGTCGTGCATGACCAAAAGTCCTTTTGTAACACTTGTGTGCTATATTTTTGTAATACCCCCCCCCAACTTGCTAATTGTATGAATTTTTAAAATGTAAATACACGTTAATTATTGTTATCTCTGATGTTTTCAAGATCGGTTCTTGTTTTAAGAAATTCCTTGCGTGATCGATTTTATTTCTTGCATTAGGCACCCTTAAGATAATGGAAGGACTAAGGAGTAGTCGAGGCCATGGGTGAGGGACTAGACAGGCCCAACCTCAACGGGATGAACAAGGATCGGCAACTAGACCGACCTAAGGACAAGCGAATATAGAGGTTAACCAAATGGCTACTGCCATCAATAGGATGACTGATATCCTAGAACGCTTAGCTGAAAGACAGGGTCTAGGACCACTTAACCAACCTGGGGGACAGGATAGAGGAGAGGATAGGGTTTTGGAGAGGTTTCTGAAATTTAACCCGCCTAAGTTCACTGGAGAGCCCGACCCCGAGACAGCTGAGAACTGGTTGGAGAGAATGACTAACATATTCGCCGCCTTAGACTATACCGAAGATAGGCGAGTAAATTTTGCCGCCTTCCAATTTGAGGGAGTGGCACGTGCTTGGTGGGACTTGATAAGAGGGAAATGGGAAAGAGCGCAGACCCCTTGGACTTGGGAAAACTTCACGAGGGAATTTAATGAGAAATTTCTTCCACCCTTGATTCAAGAGAAAAGGGAAGATGAATTCATAAAGTTAAGGCAAGGAACTTCTAGTGTAGCCGAATATAAAGGGAAATTCACTAAACTTTCTAAGTATGCTCCAGAATTGGTGACTAATGAACGAAGGAGGATAAGGCGCTTTGTACAAGGCCTTAATGTGGAGATTCAGGAGCGGTTAGCAGCAGCCCAAACTCTACATTCACTGAAGTCTTAGAAAAAGCACAGAGAGTCGAGAGTGCCAGGCTGCAAGTTAGAGACTTTCATGCTAAGAAAAGGGGCACTTCTAGTAACCCTTCTGGACAGACAGATAAGAGTGCCCCACTTCTTAAAAAAGGAAGAGCAACGGGTGGAGTGGAGATATCTAGCACACCAAAAGGAGCTCAATCAAGAGGAGGTCATAATAGACAAGGTCAATCGAGAGGAACACCTCCAAGTGGTCAATCTATGGCTCCCCAAGTTGTTTGTGGTTATTGTGGCAAGCTCAACCATGCGGAGAGTGATTGTTTTAGAAAACAAGGGAAGTCCTTGTATTGTGGTAGTACCGAGCACTAGATATCGAAATGCCCAACCGTACCGAAAGGAGGAGGTAGTACTCAAAGGTCTGAAAAGCCAGCCGCTAACCAGTCTAGTGCTGGAGAAAGTCGATCCAAAGCACTAGCTAGGGTTTATGCATTAGGCTATCAACAAGTTTCCAATCCTGCTACTGTCATTGAAGGTATAATTCTTGCTTTTCATTGTCTATCTGAGGTTCTAAGTAACCCTTCTACAATTCACACTTTTACAAAAACCTAGTTTCATAAGATAGAATCAAAGTTTGACTACTATTTAGGTGGATAGAAATTGTGAGATATGAGTTAGCGATTGTAAGTTATTGACAGATCCGACAATCGCGACTATTAAGGGGTATGATATTATCCTAATTGTGAATTTTGAGAACGAAATTCTTTTAAGGAGGGGAGGATGTGAGGACCCGAAAAAAAAAATTTATTTTATCGAATATTAGTAGTTTACTTAAATATTTATTTACTCATTTTACTCCAAATTATTTATTTCGATCATTTAAAATCCATTTATATGGAACGACGCCTCTTTTATATTTTTAAAGCGTTTTGTTGAAAAAATTCACTTTTCAAAAATTCGTTTAGTTCGAAACAACGAGTACGCGTTTTTCGCGGATATACTTGAATCGGGAGTGTATTAATATTGAAGAATTAAGAATGATCAATAGTTGATTAAGAAAGGTTAATTGAGGAATTAACACTCGACTCATGTGAGGACTCGCAGAATTTCCGATTTTTAAACTCTTATTACTAGCTCATTTAAATATTTATTTGGCCATTTACTTCGAATATTATTTTCAAACCTTATTAGACCTAATTACATGGAATTATAGCCTCATTATATTTTAAAAGTGACTTGTTTCAAAAATTAATTTTTGGAAGATCGTTAAGTGAGAACAGCGAATACGCGTTTGGAGACTATAGCCGATTTTGGAGTACAATAAGCTTGGAGAATTGGAGACTTTCAACATGGTCTTAAAAATAGGTATTTTTATGTTTAAGTACTCAAGTAATAGTTAGTGGTACGATCGTTATAAGAATTTCTTGAAAGTTTCACTCTACCGTACCTAAATTGGAAGTACGTGTTTTCACACGCGCGATTTAATTGAGGGACTTTAGATCCTTATTTTGGAACAACTAAGAGTGAATAATATTAATATGAATATAAGTGCATTAGAGGTTTATTGCCACTAGTGAAACAAACTCGAGAGGAATCGAGCACAAAACGCGCGCGTACACGCGCGAAGGGGAGTTGACTTTTACACCAACTTGGGCCACACATTAAAGCTTCTCTTGGAAGCTTCATTTGATCAATACACTCTCTCTCCTAGTCTCTCTTGGCCGGCCATCAAGCTGCAAAATTAACCCAAGAGCTCTTCAATTTTCCATCTCCAAATCTTGCACAAATCATCAACCAAATCAAACCAAAATTGAACTACACCTAGTTGAACACTTGGAGATTGTATCTAGCTAAAAAAAAAGGGGGAGCTTTTCACGGTTTTCTTGGAGCAAGGATGAACCGAAAATTTCTGTTTTGCACACCAAGTGAAGTAGGTAACGATCAAACCTTGAAAACTTGGTTTATGGAAGTTCTAGTGCCCATATATACTTATGCATGTTAGTGGGTAGCATTATTTTGAGGAAAATTTGGTTGTGTGGGCTCTATGAACTCCCACCTTGGATGTATGGACTGATTTGTGGTGTTTTTCTGGTAATGATGTTTATTTAGTGCCTAAACTAGTGGATTAATGTTGGGTTGTTGATAGAAACTCAAGGTGGTGCAATAACCAAAAGTGACCATTTTGACCCTGCTTTGTTCGAGCACTTTGGTGTGAAATTTTGAGGTTCTAATGACTTGTTTATGTTGTTTACATGTTATATTGAGTGTGTAAAAAGTTTCATTGAAAATAACTTGATTTGGTCACCCAAATGTTGGATTTACGAAAGCTTAGAAATGTGGAAACTATTCCCGTATTCACCCAGGCAGTGTTTTTGTTTCGGCTATATCTTTTTACTCCGATGTCGGAATTGAGTGCCGTTTGCGGCACTGGAAACTAGACATTCGCAGATTTCTGTTGGTATAAAATTCACATTTTGGTTCCACTTGTGTGAGCCAGACCATTCATTTGAAAATTTCTGTTCTGTTTCGTTGGTTCACTACAGGGCAGAACATGAACTACAACTTAAGGCTCAAATATGAGCCAGTTGTGGAGGGAATTTGGAAATGGTTTCTTCTGAGAAATTGTAGCTTTATGAATTTTTTTTCCAACTCCGCCAACCATGCTCAATTCCAAGTTGAATTGAGTGAATTATGGCCAAATTACAGACCTGGATTTTTGCTTGAAAATCCTCTTTTGGCTAGTTAAATGGCCTAACTTGATTTGGGACTCGTTGTTTTGGAAACTTTGATGTCCAACATCTACCAAACTTTATATTAGATGTTACTTGGACTTTGTTTCACAAATAAACCAGATTTGGGTTGGTTTCATTGGACAAAATGTTTAAAAAGGAAAGAAGAGCTAGAAGACAGTTTTGCCTTGGGAAATTTCTTGAACTTTAATGGTTTAGTTAACAACCCTCCCGTATGAATTTTCAAATGAAATTTGATAGAGGAATAGTCCTCATATGGAGGTTTAATTTTACAAAATTTGGTGGTATTCTAAGACCATTTTGATATGCAAATGATGTCCCGAAATTGCTCTTCGAATCTGGAAAACTTTTCCTTTTCTCTTAGCCGAATGGCCAATCTTGACTTGGGACTTGTTATTTCGAAATTCTTGGAGTTAATCACCTAAGAAAATGTATCTTGAATGTTACTTAGTCATTTTCTACACAAATGAACCATGTTTGAAAATATTTCATTAGCCAAATGATTTAGAAAAGGGAAATGGTAGCACAAGGCAGCTTTGCCTTGAAAATTTAGAAACTTTCGTGACTTTGTTAACTGACTTCCCGTATGTATTTTTCCATGAAATTTTACAGAGGAATAGCCCTTATATGGTAGTGTAATAATACCAAATTTAGTGCCATTCCGAGTCCATTTAGATACTCAATCAAAGTCCCAAAGTGCTTGATTTAAACCTGAAATTTGCTTAACAGTTTCACTTTTTCACCAATTCTGAGCTACTATATCTTGGTGCTCAAAACTCCAATTCTTGTTTTGATTTTTGCATTTTAAACTTTGTTTGTAACTCTAATTTAGTTCCAAATTTCAGATGCTAGTTCACATTGTGTGAATTTTTCCGAATTTCCAAAGTTAGCCAAAAACCAACCTCGAAACTATCTTGCAAGCCTAAAACAGTAACTTTGAGCCAAATTTTGAATGTCTTTCATTTGGAATCATGGAAAAGTGTCTTCTAAGAACTTTTAGTACTTTCCAAGAGGTTTCCAACGGTACCAAGTTTTCCAATTTTGGACTTGTAAAGAGTGAGATACGATTTTTCAAAGATCTCATATCAAAACTGAAATTTCCGAATCTTAAGGAAATGAAGTTTTTCAAATTCTCCTGATTCCTTCGATATTACTTGAACGTTTTATACTTGATTTCAAAGATGAAAACTCGATTGCTCTTGTGTTTTAAAACCCCATCTTTGAGCCTCGATTTACGAATAATTAGTGTTCATTTTCATGAGATTTTCTTAGATTGTACCCTAGCACAATCTTATTCGATAATTGGGGTTTATAAGTGATAAGTGTGTAATAGATAACTATTGTTTGCTCAAGGGCTCAAGGAGACCTTCACGAGGATCTCGAGGGAACCACCTAAAGGCTTGTTTACGCACTCATTCTTATATTTTGATTGGTGAGTGTCAAGTGCATGAACTTGTTGTTAAGTGGTTATCTGTTTCTTATCCGTTATGTAAATTTGAAATTTTGAGACGAAGGTGTACTTTACCTCACTCGTTCTCTTTCAAATGAAATTATATTCGAATTTTGCTATGTGAATTCATATCCGACTTGTACATGATAATGTGGATGTGATTCGTATATGTGATCCGTATTTGTGATTCCTATTTGGAATCGTCGATTTGAGCGTTGCTCATCGACTTATATTCGTATTCGTATTCGTATTCGGGAGACACCTAAACTCGTTGGTTAACTTTGCGAATCGAGCCAACACGGGCTTGGTCGATAAGCTTAGCCAACCATGAGATATTCGTAGAGCATGATCTATTGGAGAGATCTTGCTCGGCATTACTCGTGCAGTATTGCCGTGATATACTCAAGTATTATCAAAACTTTGATGAGCGGGCAGGGTTAGGGGGTGTAACGGTGACGGGATTCGAAAAAAAATGGTGTATCTACGGATTTGATACTTATTGGTTGACGGAGTGTCAACGTGAGATGTGATCAAGACTTCGACTCGACTCGACTACGTGGAATTTAGCTCCTGAGAGCTACAGTATCCTTTAATTGTTTCTGTTTATTTTTCCTGTTCGAAATATGAATTATTCGAATTTTATAGCTTTACTTACTATGTAATTTGTGGCTACTTGGATTATGTGTTTGCATGTGTGTTTCTTGGCCTCACTGAGTATTGGCTCATCCCATTAGTTAACAGGTTGGATTGGAAGATTTTAGAAAAGCCGACTAGATTATACTTTTGATTGGAATCTGGGTTGTAAATGTTTAGTCGACTTTTAATGGTTGTATTTTGGGACTTGATGTATCTTTTGTGAACATGATGTAAGATTTGAATATTTAGTTAAGGAAGCGACTTTTCTTCATTTTGACTTGTAGTATTTGGTATGTATCGTTAAGTTCGATTTGAATTGCCTTAAGGCCTGGCGAGAGCTGGGCAGGCGTCCCGCGGATACCCTTGGATTCGTCCTTGGGAGAAGTGGGGCGTCACATTCTAGCCATGAGTGAAGAAAGGAAAAGAGAGAAAGAAAACCATTTCATTTCATCTTGAGTTTAGCTTATTTGAGTGAAAATCAAGAAACTAAACCGATTAAATCTTCTTTTGAGTGCTTAGGTACTTGTGTGTTGGCAAAAGTTGGAAGTGAATGCTAGGGTTACTCTTGAAAGCAACTTTAGGAAGGTAATAATGCTGGTTTACCATTTTCTTACTTTTAATCTTGCCTAAGTTGGTATAGCACCTTAAATTTTTGGTTAATGATAGTTATTTCAATGGTTTGGATGGATATGGTGCATGTTCTTGAGTTAGGGTTGAGGTTTTCAACTATATTTATTGTTGGTTAGATGGTTTATGATGGTTATAATCTTTGTATATGAAGTTGAGGAGGTGAATCAAACCAGAAATAAGAAGATTAGCATTGGACTGTATGAATTCCAGATTTTAGGAAATTTTGTTTTCAGTTTTGCCCGTTTCTGGTTGCCTATGTTAGAGGCCGAATTAGCCTTAGCCTAAAACATGAAAGTTGTAGAGAATGATGTTTTATAGTTGCCTACAAATTTCAGCTCAATCCGAGTACTGTAGCTTGTGAAAAGACAAAACTACCCCTGACTGCCATAGGTAGAGCCCTGTGGACAGCGTTGACCTTTCACCAATCTGACCGCATTTGTTCACCCTGATCTGTACTGAATTAGCCTTTGGCCAAAACACAAAAGTTGTAGTGCTATGTCTTAGCTTTCCAACGCCCTGGAATTACCTCGATTGGACTTCGATAGCCTGAGTTATTGTCGTTTAAACATAGCGTGGTTAACTGACCTGTTTGTGCGATTCTAGTTCAGTAATTTGACATTTTGACCTAGATACACTACGAACTGGACTAAGTGGTCTTCATCAAAGTTGTAGCCCTCTGTCTTAGCTTCGAAACAGTATAAATTGTACCTCAATCCGATAAGCGTAGCCTCAGTTGTGTATATTAAGCAAAACAACATCAAATCTGTCTTTTGTTTCTTGACTCAACCTTCATTTCCGCACATGCTCCTAGCTTGATTTTGTACTTGTATGACTTAGAGCCTATGGAATGGCTATTGAAATGAGATGATTTTTTGTATGACTTTGGGATTGATTGAGGAAAAGAATGAAGCCATAAATGGCTAGAAAATAGGTAAATACAAAGGGCGTGCTGCCCAAATTTACGCTTGAGAAGTAGGTCGATATACTTGTGACTTGAGTAAGGCTTGAGAGCAAATACCACGTGAACCATCTAGGGTATTTACGTCTTCTTTTATCGAGGTATATAAGTTAGAATTCGGCCGAAACTTGTACCCTTGAAAAAATGAAATTTACGACTACTAGAAATACGTTTTCTTTGCCACTTCGACTCAAATAGCGATTTTAAAGTTTTACAAGTAAGCATAGGTTTTACAAATATTTTGCTTATGTCCTTTGGTTTAAATGTACTCTTTTCACTACCAAAACCATATTTATACTTTGTACTAGTACGTATTCGAATTTTCTTTGAATCACTTAAATCTTTGATGGTTGAAGCATAATGTGTTCTTTTGATTATATTAGGGTTCCTTGGTGATTGAGGGTGTTATCTGAAAGGATGCTTTGGACGTTATTTTGTGTAAATAGGTAAGTGTTCATTGTTTGTTATATTTTCATTGACTATGTGGCTTGTTCTTGATTATATGACTTGTTATGAATGAATGATAACATGTTAAATGTTTTCAATGATTGCTTAAAATGAGTTTTCTAAGCGACTGTGTACTTTATCGCACCCGACCTAAATGAATGTGAAATTTTCAATGATTAAATAATTAAATGCTAGTTGCGCATGAATGTAAGCCGTTTGGCTGAACTGGACCCTTGCCCTTCGTTACTGATCGACTCGAGCTAGAAGCGAACTTTGTCGGCCAATTTAGTGACCTTGGGTGAACGTTTGGTATACTCGAGTATTACCGTGTAGTCTGGTGGAGCCTGGCCAACGTCCAGGAGGGGGTGAAATGAAATGAATGAACGAATGTCAATGTAAATGAAGGGTTTTACTTATCAAAATGCATTTCCGAACGAATGGAGGAATAAGAAAATGAAAGGAGAATGAATGAATGAATGAATGGCTCCATGTGAGCGCATATCCTTTTAATGAATGTTATTATTGCTTTATATTGTCATGTTTCTGGAATTACTTGCTATCTATGATTAATGTATTGAACTCATTGTTTGTTTATGTGTCTGGAACCTCACTGGGCTTTTAACTCATTCCGTTAGTTTTGTTTTCCTTACAGGGGATGCGAGTAAGGGTGAGAGACTTGTATAGAATAGCATAGCCTAGTCCTTTTGAAGATATCTTTTACAATTGTACTCGCTCTAGTGCTTGGTTAGGGTTGGAAGTATTGGGAACCTAAAGCTTTTGTACATTTGGGATTGTATTACTTTTGAGATAGAAATGAATGTAAGTAAGCGTTTCAACTTTGGGAATTGGTTTTATTTTACTTTTCCTCGAGGTTTTGTCTTATTTTATCTGAATAGAGTGATCGAGCCCCGGCGAGAGCTGGGCAGGCGGTCCACCGAACCCTTTGGTTCGCCTTAGGGGAAGGTGGGACTGTCACATATTTGATAGCTTATGATTTGTATATGCAATTGTGGTTGATTGTTATGAGATTGGTGGTTAGTTGTAGCATGGAAAAGTAAAGGAAAAACAAGGGAAAATGCTGTTCCTTTATTTTCTTCGAGTTTGAGTGAGTGAAAGTGGGATTTGAAATATGATTTTGTGATGAGTTGGACTTATTTTGCTTAGAACTACTTAGGTCCCCTCTAGTAGTCTTATATGAGCGAACTTTTACTTAAACTTATACATTTTCGCATGGTGAATGTGATGACCATTTTAAACATGATGGTTAATTGCAAATGTCAAGTTTTGAACTTCAACTATCTTACTTATTTTCTTCCCAAAACAAAGAAAAGTTGTATAGGTTTCTCGGCCACAAAATCTGTTTTTAATAAGCGAGGCTTTAGGTGTGAATTTAAGGTATTTGTCTTCCTCTTGCATATGATTTTAACCAAGACATTTGTTACACATTATCTCCTTGCATGAGTGTTAATTTTGAGCCAAACAAAAGCTTTACGAAAACAAGAAAATGTTTCTTCAGCATATCCAGCCGTATCTTGGCCGGATTGCTGGCCGGATGTGGACACCAAATTTTTTATTTTAAAATTTATTTATTTAATTAATTTAATTGTAGCTTTATTTGCTTCAATTTTAGGTTTATTTTATTTTATTTTATTATTTATTTTTGCCTTCATACTAAATTTCATAAAAAGGAAAAAAAGAAAAGGGAAAAATAATAAAAATGGCAAGTGAGGGGCATGCATTAGGACAAGTGTTCCCTTTATGTATTGGACAACTAAGCACTTAAGGGATTAGATGTTAGACATTTGGAGGCCTAAGATTTGAAGGAAAAGAAAAAACAAAAAAGAAAAAAGAAAGGAAGGGGCGGCTAGAGATTTTTGGGGGGCCGGCTGAAAAAGAAAAGAAGAGAAACAGAGGGTTTTGAGGGGGGAGTCTGAGTAGAATCCGGAGGGGACGGCTGAAGAGATAAGGGGCGGCTAGGTTTTGAGGTCTGAGAGCGGGAGAGAAAAAATCTGAAAAGGAGGCGGCTAGGGTTTTAGGGAAAAAGCAGAGAAAGAAAGAAGAGAGGGGGCTGAAGTCTGAGAGAGAGGGAAGAGAAAAAAGGGAGGCGGCGATGAAAAAGAATCTGGGGGGTCGGCTGGACAAAAGGATGAGAGGTTGGCAGCTGGGTAAAGGGGGCTGATGGAAAAATGAGGTGACGGCTGAGAGAGGGTTTTGAAAGGGAATTGAGTTGGCGGCTGAGGGACGAAAAGTGACGGGGGGTTTCTGAGAGAGAACCTAAGCGAGAGAGAGCGGCCAAGCTGCAATCAAGAGGAAAGAACCAGAAAAAGCGAACCTGGGAAAACTTGGAGGAAAGCTTCGGCAAGGAAAAAACAGCAAGGAAAAAGGGAAGAGCTTCGAGGGGGGGGACTGGCCGACGACGAAGGAGTTTTGCTTCACTAACTCTTGCAGGTAATTATAGCTTTGTTTCCTGTCTTTTCAACCCAACTTTTTGATGAAGATTTGAGTTCGTCACATCAGTTTCTTGTTCTTTCCTAGTTAATGCGATTGTTATTTCATCCCTTTGTGGTTCCTGATGCTCTGAAGAATTTGTTTGGCTGATTCAAAGGCATTTAAAAGGCTTTAGGGTGGTTTTATGTTCAATGAATAGATGGGTTGGCTAGAAAGATATTGACTTTAGATGGAGCCAATTACCACAAGTTTCGTTCTTTCTTTCTTTGCTGCGTTTTCATATACAGACGCATTGTTAGATCTTCTTTGAATGTTCAATCGTGGTGGGATGATGTTAATTGAATGGGTCGGAGTGTTGTTGGGTTTAGATTGATAAACTAGTGTGTTTCGCTTGAGTTTTGCATTTAATCCACCTGGTAAGATAGGAAGCAGGTTGCGGAAGTAAATAGTTGCAAAAGGTTTCTAGCTATGCTTGTTTCCTGTTTTGAATTTCTTTTGGCATGTGTGGAGGCTGAATTTCTGTGATATTTGGTTGAGAAGTTTGATTAAATTGTGTGTTTGAATCTGAAATTTATGTGTAAAAAGGAAACGGCAGCAGGTTTGAGTTGCAGAAGCCTTGTATTAATTTGCATGCAAGCTTCAGAAAAAGTAGCTGTCTTTTGTGGCTTGGTTGGATGATTGAAGTCCTGCGATTTTGTTGCTTAGATTATGGGTTTTGATGTTCGGCTGGATTTTTTTTATGTGATTAGAAGATGCATGAAAATGTTTACGGAAGAAAATGGAAGTTTTTGAAGTTGTGAAAGTTTGTTGCAGAAAGCTTCTTCCTGCCTTTTTGCATGAAATTATTTAGTATTTCAGTAATTTCCTTCTATGTTTTGTTTGTTTGGATATCAAGTTTCGTATTGCGTGTTGTTTTAATGTCAAGTTGGAAAGCTGGATGATGGATCTGAATTCGGTGCTTGAGGCTGAAACAAGAATACAGTAATTCATTTGTTTTTGATTGCAGAAGCTCTCTTCACGTCAATTTGCAAGCATTTGCAGGGGAAATGTTCTAAAATCCCATTCTTACCCCTTAATTTGTGTTTAATATTATTATGGCCCAAATAAATTGAAAGAACTTATCAATTTTACCCCTTCACCATATTGTTTTCCTTTGACATGCTTTAAAGTGATTATTGGACAAAATGGGCATGAGTTTTAGGATGAATTTGAAGGTTTTAAGAACTTTTTTCTAGATTTGTAGTTTTGATTTGATTTTTTTTTGTGGAATTTTTGAAATTTTATTGTTTAATCGTAGCAGATTGGTCTTCATTTATTTTTTTTTATTTTATCATTTGATGGGTAGGTTTCACCTTAAGCCCTTAATCTTAATTTATTTCTTTTGGACCCTTAATATTTGTAAAAAATAATAAATTGATCCCTCGAATTTCTTTAATTCTTTCAAATGGGTCCTTGTTTGTTTCAATTTGACGAATATGGGTTGTTTAGTTCATTTGAATGCTTTGATTGATTCAATTTCATGTTTATCTTCATTTCTTGTGATTATTTGTTAATTAAAGTGATGCCTTGACCTTTTCTTTGTTTTTGGAGGGTAAATAAATAATTCGTATTATTAGGGTCCCGACTCAAGGGAGGTACACTCTACCCCTTATTTTTTAATTTATTTGACTCTATGTGCCCTTATGTGACTTTATGTGTTTAATTGCATGATTTTGAAATATTTTATTTTATTTATTTATTTACTTTATTTGCTGCAATTTTGTATATTTATTTTAATTTAATTTGTAATTATTTGGGAAGGCAATTAAATGCCACAATTGTAATAGTTAGGTATTTTCTTTAATTATTTATTTTATCTCCCCTTTTAGATTGTAGTAGGCCCCCCCTCAATGTAATAGTTAGGGCTTTATTTTCTTTATTTGTTTTGCGTGTTTTTGCATGCCTATGTGCTATGTGTTACCGCTTTCTTAGGGTCTTGCATCTAGATATCATGCTTACGTGTTATGTGCTATATATGATTTATGTGTTTACATGTTTTTATTAGGTCTTACATGATTTATTTGATTATAATTAATGTGTGACGTTACCACACTAGTCCAACGCTAGTTGTGGTTTCTTTGTTCAATTTCTCACTAGTCCAACGCTAGTGAGAAAGTAGAAATATGGGCTAGTCCAACGCTAGACCCTTAGGAGCCCTTTCGCATGTTAGATCATGATTGTATGATAAAATCACTTCACCTCATGCATATTTTTTACTTTCTAGGGTCTTTTATCATTTTGTATGATATTCCCCTTATACGTATAGCCCTTATCCCTAATTTCCCTAAATATATACCCCTATGTATGATACATAACATTAGAATTGCATTTCATTTTAGAATTAGGATTAGGGTAGTGCATTTGCTTGATTAGATTAGGGAATACCCCTTGAATATGGGATATGGACGAGTTTGGCTCTCTAGCCTTAGCACGCTCGTATTCCCTCTATTAAAGGGAAAATTGAGTCACGAACATTAGTCCCCCGTACCCGACATGATGCACTCCTTTAAGACATGTATATTTGTATAATTATTTTATTCCTTTTTTTTCTTAGAGTCTCATATTTTGACCAATTCGTGACTTCTTCGAAATAATCACTTTGGGCATCACAATTAATGTGATTGGTACCAATTGAGCTTTGAAGAGATATTTTGACTCCCCGATACCCTCCTAGGTCTAGGGTATGCATTCATATAGTACATCCAAATGTGATAAATCTTTTGGTTAAAATAAAAAAATCTTGGACTAAATCACGCAACTAGCCTTGGTTAGGTTGAAAGGGTGCCTTGGATTCTTATCCTTGCCTTCCCTTTCTTCAAATGTGACTCCCGAATCTTTTTCTCTGATTTTCGTAGACTTGGAGTCGTTTAAAAAGGTTTTTTCTACTTTTTTCTTTAAAAATTTATTTTTAGGTGACTTGGTACACCTTAATTCTATACCAAGTGGCGACTCCGATTTTTTATTCAAAAACCCTTTTTAAACTATATTTTGGGTCAAAATCGTCGTATTTTCAAGTCCCATTTAGACCCATGTTTTTCATTCTCTTTTAAATCAAAAATTCATTTTTCAATCAAAAAATTGAATCAAAAGCCATTTTTCTAAACTCGTCTTTTATTTTTTCTTATTAAAAAAGGGGGCGCGACAGCTGGCGACTCCACTGGGGACTTAGAGAGTCCGAGCAAATTCGATTTAGTCAATCTTTTTCTTCTTTTAACCCTCTCATATATCGCATTTGGATGTTTAGGGTTGCATTCTTCGTTCCCTTTTGCCCTTTTTCTCTTTTTAGGGATTTTGCATCTATCACGCGCATAATCGCTCTTCGCACACTATGTATGTGATGAATGGATGGTTCATTTATTTGTTTACTTTTGCTTGTTTCGCGATTGCATTTTGGGATGGGGGGTAGTTACCCTAGAACCTTCGACCGCATCTAATGGTACAATCCCTCTCCTCAATAAGAAAGCACCTCATACGTGCATACATAGTTTTATTTACCCTATTTTTTTCTTTTTCGTGGGCGTTTCCCACACCTCCTTGTAGGATTAGAATCGATTGCCTTGGGTAGGCGGATGGTGTGCTCTGCGCCCATAGCGCTACCTAAGGGATCACTCGAGCCACCGATCAAAGGCCCTGGGAGTGATGACCCTTCGCCTTTAGGTCTGAAGGCTTGGGAGCCGAAACCTTATCGAGTCTAGATGCATTAGTGAGCCAAACCTCATGCATCCATATTAGAATTGCCTAGGATAGAGTCGACCTTATCCTGAACTAGGGACACTATGCACGAGGGGAGGGATTCCAACCCTCTCACCTTATTTCTGCTTTCTATATTTTATTATTATTATTTGATTGCCACAATGTGTTATGTGTTGAGCTAACTTTCCTTGTTTCTTGCCTTTTGCATTCACAAACATTAAGAGATAAAAGGTCTGGCATGATCTTCTTTTAGAACCTACCCTTGTAGATAGGCTATTGCACATTTAAGAAATTTTGGTATATTTCGTCCATGAATTAATAATGCCATATCATTTTAGGCCTACCCTGGCAAATAAAGGGTCCCTTAGGTCATGTTTCATTTCAAATTGCATATTTTACTGCTTTAATAAACTGGCATCACGCATAAACCATAGAAAGGGAATGCCATTTAGGGGATCCCACGTTAGGAATAAACCGCCCTGTGTCTCAGATATTTAATCCAAGGAGACTTGCACGTTTATATTTTTGTACCATCCGAAGGGGTAGTGCACGAGGTAAGGTAGGATTCGATCCTTTCCATGACCCCATAGTGATTTTTGGTACATTAGAATATGAGTCTCTAACAATCACTTTTTGGCCATTTATCAAAAAGCTGGATAAAAATCCCTTGCTTAAAGGGCATTAAGTTGAAGGAATTCACAAATAATTCTTCATTGATTGAGACAATATATCAAGGCCAAATTTTGATTTTAGAAGGGTCATAGACTAATGCATCTCAATAATTTTGAAATCACCAATGGCCGGACAATTCAATCGATCCATTTTGCCAATTCATTCACTTTAGGACAATATAGTCGATTTTGAATAAAACATCAATTTCATTAAATTCATTTGACCAGTTTACCCTTTTTAGGGCGATCCGGTCAATTTTGAATAAATTCTCGATTTCATTCAATTCATTTGACCAATTTCTTTTTTTAGGATGATCCGGTCAATTTTGAGTAAATTATCAAATTTCCATTCAATTCGCTTGACCAGTTTCCCCTTTTTAGGGCGATTAGGTCAATTTTGAATAAATTCTCAATTTCATTCAATTTATTTGACCAGTTTACCCTTTTTAGGGCGATCCGGTCAATTTTGAATAAAATTCTCAATTTCATTCAATTCATTTGATCAAGTTCCTTTTTTAGGATGATCCGGTCAATTTTGAGTAAGTTATTAAATTTCATTTGACCCGTTTACTTTTTTAGGGTAATCCGTTCGATTTTGAATAAATTGTCAATGTCATTCAACCCATTTGACCAATTAGGGTTTCAATGTCGAATTTCAAAGTGGGAAACCTAGTCGATTTTGAGAAAACCATCCATTGCATCCAACTATTTGGTCGGTTGGGGTTTTGACTCATTTGTCAACGAATTTCAATCTCTCTAATAGGAAGTTCGTCAAGGTTAAACCGGTGCATTTTTGTAAATTCTTGTATCGGTCAAAGTGATCAATCCATTTGGACGTTGTCCTCATTTTGACAAATGTCTCTCGTCACCCCAATTGACCAAAATTTTCAAATTATTTTTCACTCCATAAGTTGATTGGATCCATCAGGTATTGTATGATGCCTACCCTAGAGGATTGCATTCTCATTGTAGGCCTACCCTTGGCTCAAAAAGGGCTCCCCCATAGGACATGCTTACCGATTTTATAGTCTTGCTTACTAACTCGGGGTATTTTTCTTTTTATTTTCCCCTCTCCCCTGCATTCATAAAAATGCTTCAATAAGGTAAAGAATATTTTTCTATATCTGATTCAACTTCACGATTATTTGTTAATTAAAGTGATGCCTTGACCCTTTCTTTGTTTTTGGAGGGTAAATAAGTGATTTCATTTCATTAAAGCTCCAACTTCAAGGGAGGTAATCTCTATCTCCTTGATTTTATTTTCCAACGTGCTCCTATGTACTTTTTCGTCAATTTTGCATGTTTTATTGCGTGCTTGTTTATTTTATTTTTATTGGTTGTTCTTTAACTCCATTTTTTTCCTAATGTAATTATTTGGAGGCACTTGAATGCCAAATTTGTAATAGTTAGGTATTTATTCCTTTTCCCCCTCTTAGATTGTAGTAGGGCCTCCCCAATGTAATAGATAGTGTAGACACCAAAATTTTAAGGTATTTTGTTTACTATTATTTTTATTTTTGATTAATTTCATTTACTTTTAGTCTTTTATTTTTAAGTCATTTTATCATTTAATTAAACTTTAATCATTTAATCATTTAATTTTTATTTTAGTTTGTTTCGATTCTAGGTTTTGAAGAAAAAAAAGAAAAAAGAAAAGAGAAAAAGAAAAAGAAAAAATGGAAAAGTCAATCAAAGGGACAAGAATAAGACATATAAGCCTACTTTGGGATTTGAAATCTGGGCCTTTCAAATTAGGTTTAGTCTTTGGAGGTGCCTTTAAAAGAAAGGGAGCCGCAAGCCACAAGGGGGGAATTGGGGACGGAAGGAAAAACAGAAATCAGGGAAAAGTTTTTTGACGGCGAGGGTTTTGAGAGAAAGGAAGAAACCAGAGAACTGAGTAGGCGGCTGAGTGGGAGAGAAACCAGGAGAGTCGAGGGTTTGAGATGAGGGTTGTGGAAAAAGACGCAGCTTTGAGCGAGAGAGAGAGCTGAGAGTGAAGTGCAGAAAAATTTTGTAAAAAGTAATCCGTAGTTAGTGGAACGGTGAGGTTCCCCGCCAGATTCCGATCACTCAAGAACCTCTGATAATAAGATTTTGCTTTCTGGGGAATCTACGTGGTTTGGGGAAGAAGTTTCATGTGGATTTTTCCTGGAGGAAACGGCCGGAATATCGCCAAATTCGAGCTTGAACTAGCCATCCACGCCAGTCTTGAAGAAGATTTTGCAGCTTTGATTGCGTACCTGGGCTGTTCTCTCTTGCATTTCCGTGCTTAGTTTCGCCCTTTTAAGGTGTAAAGGTGATCTCTTTCCATCTCTTTTTGACCATATATCGCCGTTTTGTTCCAAGCATGGTTAAAATTTTGTTACTGCATTCTTATTCCTTTTCGTTTTGGCTGTTATCTTCCCTGTATAATAGCTCGATGGTTTGGGTTTTGCTGCCTAAGTTGCTGTTTAATCTTGTCTTGAACAAGGAAACCTGATAATCAATGTTGGGTTGGAAAGGTTTTGCTCAAAAAGTTGCGCAAGGTCTGTTTTTAGTTAGGATCGATACAAGTTTCTCTCCTTATGCACCTTTGCTGCCTTTTTTGCACTTTCAAATCTGTTGGGATGTATCTTAAGATCATGGCTTTGCAGTTTGGTTTAAAACTGGCCGCATGAAGTTGCTAGAATTTCAAAACATCTGAAATTGCAGACGCTCCTTCATTAATTGCATATCCACATTTCTGTCTTTGTCCTCTTTGTTTGTGATCTTCTCGTGATGGCCAATCTGTCCCTTGTGCCTTAAAAGTCTTCCCTCTTGTTTTCCATGATTAGCTGGAACCATTTTTGTCGAGATGCTGCACCACAGTTCGCAGCTCATGAAGTCCGCATTTCCTGAAGCTGTTATACAGCAATTCACAAGCCCACACTCATTTGCATTTGTTAGCATTGAAGTTTATCACTTGGTCTGTGATTGTGTCATCATATTAGTTTCCGTTTCTCCAAGTGAGAAGATTAAGTGCTTAGTTTGCTTCCATCCGAGAGTTTGGAGAGATGTTTTCTATGAGTGTTGAGTCTTTTGTTTGCGTTTGATTGCAAGGATATGGTTGGGATCTTAGATTTTTTTATCTTGTGAATTTGGTTGGAAGTCACGGCAGAGGTTTAATTTATTTTGGTTGTGTTTTGGTAAACCACAAGTCTGCATCAGAAAAACATTGCAGAAAACCTCCTTAGCTGCCAAATTTGTTTTGGTAGCAGAAAGCTCTGTTCGTATTTTTGCATGGATCCTTGCATGAATATTTTCCTCGTTAGCATTTGTTGGCATGGAAGCTTATCATTTGTTTTGTGATTGCTTCATCATTTTAGCTTCCGTTTCTCCAAGTGCATGAAGAACATGCTGCTGTTCTGCTTTTATTTAGCTCACCTGCTGTTTTTTTTTTACGCTAGATCAATAAGTTGCTAAGAAGATTGTGTTCCTGTGATTGCATTTTAAATGTTAAGATTCTGTATTCTGTTACTTAGAGTAAGGCTTTGATGTTTGATTGAGGTTAGTTGTGTTGGGATGGAAAGGAGATTGCATTCAAGTAACCCGAGGGGAAGTGAAAATGCAGAATGCTTTCGCTTGTAGAAATGAGTTCCTCGTAGCCTGCATGCATGAAACCTTTTTTCAAATTGCACGTTGACCCCTTGGCTTCTAACTCATGCTGCTATGACCCAATCAATTGAATAATCTCCTCAATTTGGTCCTTGGTAGTTTTAATTTTACAACTTCATTGCTTGTTTGTTTCAATTAATTACTATGCTTTATTTCAATTGTACTTAAGTCATGACTTTAGGGGCTTTATGATCAAGTGAGTTTTGTTTTGCATATTTCTTTTAATTTTTTTAAATTAAAGTGGTACCTTGACCTTTTTATTGTTTTGAAGCCATTTTTCCTTCATTTGATTACCATTGCGAGGGAGGTACACTCTATCCTCTATTTTTGACTTTATTTGACCCTACGTTCGTATACGTGTCTTATGTGTGCAATTGCATGACCTTAAATGTTTATTTCATTTTCACCTTATTCATTTCTTTAGTTGCTTAGTTTTGCCTTAATTTTATCATTTGGGAGGCACTCGAATGCCAAAATTGTAATAGTTAGGGATTTAATTGTTTTATTCCTTCTTATTCCCCCTTTTAGATTGTAGTAGGCCTTCTCCCCTAAAAATGTAATAGTTAGGGTCTTAATTGCCTTATGTGTTGTGCATGCTTAGATGCTATGTGTTTAATCGCTTTTCTTAGGTTTTGGCATCTAGATATGCATGCTTATGTGTTATGTGTTATGTGAATTGCGTGCTCACATGTCTACTTGCTTTAATTATGCACCTTACTTACATATGTGAGTATGATGGATGCAAATGCACGTAACCGTGACCAGTCCAATGCTAGACATGGTTGTCCCCTCGAGCTCTTGCAAGTCCAATGCTTGTGAGAGAGCGTAGATGTGGGCTAGTCCAACGCTAGACCCTTAGGAGCCCTTCGCGCGTTAGAGCATGATTGCGTGACAAACACTTCATCTCATGCATATCTTTACTTTTAGGGCCTCTTTATCATTTTTTGCATGACATCTCTTCCTTATATATGTATACCACTTCCCCCATATGTTCCCTTATATGTATATTTCTTGCCCTTTTGTATGCAAGCATAACATTAGAATTGCATTTCATTTAGAATTAAGGATAGGGCATTTGCTTGATTAGATTAGGGAATAATCCCTTGAGTATGGGATATGGACGAGTTTGGCTTTTCTAGCCTTAGCACGCTCGTATTCCCTCTATTAAAGGGAAAATTGAGTCACGAGCATTAGTCCCCCGTACCCGACATGATGCATTCCTTTAAGGCATGTATATTTCTATAACTATTTTATCCCTTTTCTTTTCTTGGAGTTTCATATTTTTGCATTATTCGTGACCACTCCAAAGAATCCACATTGGGCATCACAATTAATGTGATTGGCACCACTCAAGCTTTGAAGAGAAATTTTGCCCCCCGATGTCCCCCTAGGTCTAGGTTTTGCATTCATATAGTGCATCCAAATGTGATAAATGCTTTGGTTAAAACAAGAAAATCTTTGACTAAATCACGCAACTAGCCTTGGCTAGGTCGAAGGGGTGCCTTGGATTTCATCCTTGCCTTCCCCTTCGTCAAATGTGACTCCCGAACCTTTTCGTTGGTTTACGTAGACTAGGAGTCGTTTAAAAGGGGTTTCTTTTCTATCTTTTTCCTTAAAAAAATTCATTTTTAGGTGACTTGGTACACCTTAAATCCATACCAAGTGGCGACTCCGATTTTTATTTCAAAAACCCTTTTTAAACTATATTCTGGGTCAAATCGTCGCATTTTCAAGTCCCATTTAGACCCACTTTCTTTGTAAATGAAAAATCATTTTTCAAATCAAAAAATTCACTTTTTAAACCATTTATTTATTTATTTATTTTTCTTGTAAAAAATGGGGCGCGACAGCTGGCGACTCCACTGGGGACCTAGAGAGTCCGAGCAAATTTGATTTAGTCAATCTTTTTCTTCTTTTAACCTTTTCATATATCGCATTTGGATGTTTAGGGTTGCATTTTTCCTTTTTTAGGATTTTGCATTTCACGCGTATCAACTCACTCCCTCACACATTTGCGTACGATTGTTTTGATGGATGGATGGTTTATGTATGTGATTCCGCGCTTTTCATTGCATTTGGGTGGGGGATTTTACCCTAGAGCCTCGCGTTGGTTCTTGATCCCTCCCCTCCAAACGAGCACTAGCATACATGCATACGCTTTAATTTTATACCCCTCATTTATTTTTCTTTTAGTGGCTTGTCACGCCACTCCACCTTATTAGGATTTTTGGTGACCCGCTTGGACATGTGACCGTGACACGACGTGTGCGTAGCATGGTCCGAGGGGTCACTCAATCTTCCGCTTTAAGCTTTGGGTTAATAGCCTTTAGCTTTTAGTCGAAGGTTGAGGATTTTTGATAGATTCACTCAGACATGTGGCCGTGACACGACGTGTGCGTAGCAGTGTCTGGGGAATCGCTCGAGCCACCGACAAAGAACCTTGGGATTGATGACCTTTGGTTTCTAAGTCTGAAGGCTCGGGGACCTAAAACCTATCGAGTCTAGATGCATTAGTGAGCCCCAACCTCATGCATCCATGATAGTTTTACCTAGGATAGCGTCTGCCTTACCCTATTAGGGACACTATTCACGAGGGGAGGGGTCCAACCCCTTTCTCCCTTTTATTGCTTTATTTCTTTGTATTGATTTCGTTGCTACAATATGTTATGTGTATTTATCTGGCTGAACTAACTTTTCTTGGTTTTGTGTCCCCATTGCATTCACAAACCCTAGCAAATAAGAGGTCTGGCATGACCTTCTTTTAGCACCTACCCTTGTAGATAGGCTATTGCACGTTTAAGAAATTTTGATATATTTCGTTCATAAATTAATAATGCCATATCATTTTAGGCTTACCCTGGCAAATAAAGGGTCCCTTAGGTCATGTTTCATTTCAAATTGCATATTTTACTGCTTTAATAAAATGGCATCATGCATAAACCCTAGAAAGGGAATGCCATTTAGGGGATCCCGTGTTAGGAATAAGCCACATTATGTCTCGGATACTTAATCCAAGGAGACTTGCACGTTTACATTTTGTATCATCCAAAGGGGTAGTGCACAAGGTAAGGTAGGATCCGACCATTTTCATAGAGCGATCTTTAGAATATGAGCGTTTAAATAATCACTTTTTGGCCATTTTATCAAGATTGGTAAAAATCCCTTGCATGAAGGACATTAATTTGAAGAAATTCACCAATAATTCCTCATTGCTGAGACAATAAACAAATTGAGGCCAAATTTGATTTTAGAAGGCTCATAGACTAATGCATCGCGATAAATTTTTGAAACTACCAATAAGCCGTCAATTCCATTCAAACAGTTGGACCATTTTATTCATCAATTTCATCCAGTCCATTTTATCAATTTGTTCTTTTTTAGGGCAATCTAGTCGATTTTTAATAAGATCACCAATTTCATTCAATTCATTTGATTAGTTCTTAGGGCAATTTTATCGATATTGAATAAATCATCAATTTCGTCCGATTCATTTGACCGATTTGCCTAGTTTTAGGGCAATTTGGTCGGTTTTGAATAAATCATCATTTCACTCGATCTGTTTGATCAATTGATTTCATTCAATTCATTTGATTAGTTTCATTCATTTTTAGGGCTATCCATTCAATTTTGAATAAATAATCAAATTTCATTCAATGCATTTGACCATTTTACCCATTTCCGGTCAATTTTTGAACAAATCGTCAATTCCATCCTATTCATTTGACCCGCTTATTCCCTTCAGGGTTTAAGTCTAAGGTTCACTGAATAAATTAGTCAAGGCATTGCAATTCTTTCAAGAGTAGATTCTTGTACACATCATTTTTATGCGTCAATCAAAACAAGCAATCCATTCGGACTTCGCTCTCATTTTTTAGGACAAACGTCTCTTCTCACTCCAATTGGCCAAATTTTTCAAATCATTTTTCACCCAATCAGTTGATCGGATTCATCAGGTATTGTATGGTGCCTACCCTAGAGGATTGCATTTTCATGCTAGGCTTACCCTTGGCATAAAAGGGCTCTCCCATAGGGCATGCATACCGATTTTATAGTCTTGATTACTAACTTAGGGTATTTTTCTTTTGTTTTTCCCCTTCCCTTGCATTCATAAAAACATTTCAATAAGGTGAAAATATTTTTTCATATCTGATAACAATTTTGATCTAATAAAGTTTGAAAATAACAAGTATTACTTGATTCTTGGGCAGGCCCTATAATGTAAATTTGAAAATTCATCTGAAAGCGCTCGTATAAAACATCTAAGAGATTTCATTGCTCAAAGGGAAAAGGGGGCTATTAAGAGAGAAAAGTGTGTATACATGTGTAAAGGAGTTCTTTAGAACGTTTCTCATATGTATTGCTTTTAAAATTTTTCAAAACATTGGCAATAATGAAGCTTTTATTCAGACAATTATTTGTTTTGTATATACTCGTGTACATTTCATTCTTTATTGAGCTCATTAAGAGATTTCATGATGAATTTTAAGAAATAAGCTCAAATTGAGATTTTTCAACCTCTTGCCTGAAAAATCACAAATGTATACACCAGATTGGTGATTCGAGCTATGCAATAAGAGTGCTCAGAATTAAAAGAGGTCACTCAAAAGACCCAATGCAATACCTCTTTCTCTTTCACTGTACAATTGATATTTTGCCCACTTCTATTAACCCCAAAATAAAATCAGTCACATTGATTGATAAATTGTAAATTGGGGCGATCTTTGTTTGAAAAATGTCCGCTGTGTCTAATTATATTCAATTCACATCTAAGTGAAAGAAAAATGTGCATTATTCTTGTTTGTTTTGGAAATTTGGAATGATACTTCGAGCATTCGTTTCTCTGCCTATACAGATTTTATCATTTGCTCTCCCATTTGAGCCTTTGAAAGAATAATTTTCGTTTCAAGTAAGTGCCTTGATGGTCACTACCCTATATTGGAAAAATTTTCAAATATCAAAAAGGAGAATGGATTCTCAATGAGCATTTCGTTACTTTGGCTGTCGTGAGGTGTAAGAATGATGCTTTGGCCATCGTTTCTACAATCTAAACACTAATTACCCCTTGCATCCTCATTTGAACTAAAATGGGTGGTTCTTTTCAAAAGCATCTACGATCGCACCCCCACATTGGGGAGGGAGATTGGAGAATTTTCCAAAAAGGAGAAAAGCAAAAATGCTAAAACTAAAAGAAAAGAGGGAATCACAAATTGGAGAAATTTGATTCCACTTGGGTTTCAATTTTGGGAAAAAAGAAGAAGAGAAAAGAAAAGGAAGAGTTTTTCCCGCACGGATCACTTATATTGCATAGATATGGATGAACAAGGGTCTTCCTCAGTCAGTTAATTCAGATACAAGCAAGAATTTTTCATTGATGAAAGTTTCCTTTCAGAGTTAATGTAAGGAACGGAATAAAAGTCAGACCCTCTTCTTTTCCAATCAAACATTCTATCCCTAGTTATCCCTTTTGAGCCTTCAGAATAAAATACTTCATTTGGCAACCCCTGAAAATCGCAAACCCCACACTAGGGCAAGTTTGAGTTGAAAAGGAAAAGTTTCAAGAAGTGAAAAGTGATAATGCAACAAAATCAAAAGACAAAAGAAGAAAAGAGAACCTCAGTTCAAAAATAAATTGGGGCAAATTTTGTGAAAAGTTCAAAAGAATGGCAGAAGGCCGGAAAATCAAAAGAAGAAAGAAAATGAAAGAGAAAAAGCCTCAATTGAGCATAAACTGGGGCAAATTCTGATTTAGCCCTAAAATAGGGTTGGCGCAACAATACGATCTCAGATTCTTCAAACTGCTTTTGAAATCCGCTTTCAAGCCTTAACTTTTCTAAGCACCCCACCTGACCCCATTACAAAAGCCGAAAGTCCTGACTTCTGTTCTTTGCAATGGCCTTGTCAAGAAAATTTCTGATGCCGGAAAATTTTAGCTGTATTTCTGAATTGCTTGGGTATGGGGTTGACGCTACTCACCATGTGACAACCCACCAGGTCGAGGAAAAGAAAAGAAAGTAAAAGCAAAGCAAGAAAAGTGAATGCAAGAAAATGCAGAAAAATTTGACGCCGAAGTCCCTGGTGAATGATAAGGAAAATGCAAACAAAGTCTGAGATCTTTGAGTTCAAAATAGGGGCAATTTTGGAAAAATGCAATCTTTGGTGCAATGTCCTTGAAAGACTTATTCTTTAACTGTCGTTTCCAAGCCACATTACAAGATCATAAAGTCCATCGCTGACTTATCCTTCATGACGACCCAAAGTGAGGATTATGCTCGTAAGAAATCCATCAAATCATTTGTGTTCATAAGGGTATAACCAATTTTCACATGTTTAGCTATCGTTTCTATCCATATTGTTGCAAGCCTATAAAGCTTATATGTTGACTACGTTTTCTTAAGAAATAAGGGTGACAAACTCTTTGCTTTCACTAAGATGTGATTACATACAATTTGGGCACAAGAATAAGACAAATCTTGACCTCCCATTTCCTTTAACCGCCTCAAAATCAGAAATAACGCCCACTTGATTGGTCCTGCAAGTGGTGACCCGTTACCCTAAGCACCTATGCCAAGGTGAGGAAGAAATTTTCTGTAATTTGGTATTATTTCGAGAAATTCATCATGAAATTTTCTGATAGGAAACATAGTTTCTTACTTTGTTCAAACAAATGGAGCGTCATCCAAACAAAATTTTTGCAAATTAAATGGGCCCATACTGGGGCAAATTTGTTATTTGTGAGATTTCAAGAAATGAGCCCACACTAGGGCAGATTTTATAACACATTTGAGGATTTCGTCCAAGAATCAAATAATACATTTTTCAAATCAATCACGCTGCTCTTCTCATGAAATTCAAGTGCATGTCATACTTTGGCAAGCCCCTGTGCAGGTATTAATAGTTGAAATCGACGAAAGAGCATCTGGTGATGTGGAAGGCCGATGCCGAAAAAAGAGAAGAAAGAAGGGAAAAGGGCCTTACACTGGGACAAATTGTTTTTGAAAGGATTCTCTCGAAAAATCAGAAAAAGTCAAAAATCAAAAGAGGAAAAATGAATGAAAAATCAAGTTTAACTTCTTGTTTCTCGACAAATCTTTTTGAAACATCACGTTGGGCCTGGATTTTGTGCCTCCAACCTCACAATGATCACGTTGGGCCTGGATTTTGTGCCGTCAACTTCACAAACATCATGTTGGGTTTGGATTTTGTACCACCAACTAAGGCAGGCTCGGGTTTAATCCCACTGACCAATTCATCACTGGGGCAAATCTTTGGATAATTTTTCGAGCAAGTCTTATACAGTTTCTTCATACACACCAGCATTTCATTTCCACTGCCACTGAACATGGGTCAGTCCCACCAGTGAGCATTTCATTTTCTTTGCCACTAAACATGGGTCAGTCCCACTAGTGTGCATTTTATTTTCATCGCCACTGAACATGGGTTAGTCCCACCAGTGTGCATTTCATTTTCTTTGCCACTAAACATGGGTCAGTCCCACTAGTGTGCATTTTATTTTCATCGCCACTGAACATGGGTTAGTCCCACCAGTGTGCATTTTTTTTTGCCGCTTTTCCCTAGCGTTTTCAGCTAAACATGGGTCAGTCCCACTAGTGTGCATTTTATTTTCATCGCACTGAACATGGGTTAGTCCCACCAGTGTGCATTTTACTTTCATCGCCACTAACATGGGTCAGTCCCACCAGTGTGCATTTTATTTTCTTTGCCACTGAACATGGGTTAGTCCCACCAGTGTGCATTTTGTTTTCATTGCCGCTAAACATGGGTCAGTCCCACTAGCGCGCATTTCATTTTCTTTGCCACTAAACATGGGTCAGTCCCACTAGTGTGCATTTTATTTTCATCGCCACTGAACATGGGTTAGTCCCACCAGTGTGCCTTTCATTTTTACTTTGCCACTAGCCGTTGGGTCAGTCCCACTAGTGAGCCTTTCATTTCACTGCCACTAAACATGGGTCAGTCCCACCAGTGTGCATGTCATTTTCATTGCCGCTAAACATGGGTCAGTCCCACTAGCGTGCATTCCATTTGCATTGCCACTAAACATGGGTCAGTCCCACTAGTGTGCATACCATGATTTTAAATTTTATTCGGGTCAGTCCCATGATTTTCAATTTTATTCGGGTCAGTCCCATGATTTTATTTTTTCGGGTCAGTCCCATGATTTTAATTTTATTCGGGTCAGTCCCATGATTTTAAATTTTATTCGGGTCAGTCCCATGATTTAAATTTTATTCGGGTCAGTCCCATAATTTTCAATTTTATTCGGGTCAGTCCCATGATTTTAAATTTTATTCGGGTCAGTCCCATGATTTAAATTTTATTCGGGTCAGTCCCATGATTTAAATTTTGTTCGGGTCAGTCTCATGATGATTTAATTTTATTCGGGTCAGTCCCATGATTTTAAATTTTATTCGGGTCAGTCCCATGATTTAAATTTTATTCGGGTCAGTCCCATGATTTTAAATCATGATTTTAAATTTTATTCGAGTCAATCCCATGATTTTAAATTTTGTTCGGGTCAGTCCCATGATTTTAATTTTTGTTCGGACCAGTCCCACGATTTTAAACCTTGTTCGGGTCAGTCCCGCTTTTAAATTTCTTGTTCGGGTCAGTCCCGCATTTAAATTTCTTGTTCGGGTCAATCCCATGATTTTAATTTTATTCGGGTCAGTCCCATGATTTTAAATTTTATTCGGGTCAGTCCATGATTTAAATTTTATTCGGGTCAGTCCCACAATTTTAAATTTTATTCGGGTCAGTTCCATGATTTTAAATTTTGTTCGGGTCAGTCCCATGATTTTAATTTTTTGTTCGGACCAGTCCCACGATTTTAAACCTTGTTCGGGTCAGTCCCGCTTTTAAATTTCTTGTTTGGGTCAGTCCCATTTAAAAATTTTGTTAAAGAGGTCAGTCCTCGTTTCAATAATGACAGTCATTCGAGTAGCTGCAGCCGAATAACACAGGTAAGTATTTGGTGTCTACTTCTTTGTCTCAAGTTTTTTCAAAACTCAGACAAAGAGGGGCAAACTGTAGACACCAAAATTTTAAGGTATTTTGTTTACTATTATTTTTATTTTTGATTAATTTCATTTACTTTTAGTCTTTTATTTTTAAGTCATTTTATCATTTAATTAAACTTTAATCATTTAATCATTTAATTTTTATTTTAGTTTGTTTCGATTCTAGGTTTTGAAGAAAAAAAAGAAAAAAGAAAAGAGAAAAAGAAAAAGGAAAAATGGAAAAGTCAATCAAAGGGACAAGAATAAGACATATAAGCCTACTTTGGGATTTGAAATCTGGGCCTTTCAAATTAGGTTTAGTCTTTGGAGGTGCCTTTAAAAGAAAGGGAGCCGCAAGCCACAAGGGGGGAATTGGGGACGGAAGGAAAAACAGAAATCAGGGAAAAGTTTTTTGACGGCGAGGGTTTTGAGAGAAAGGAAGAAACCAGAGAACTGAGTAGGTGGCTGAGTGGGAGAGAAACCAGGAGAGTCGAGGGTTTGAGATGAGGGTTGAGGAAAAAGACGCAGCTTTGAGCGAGAGAGAGATCTGAGAGTGAAGTGCAGAAAAATTTTGTAAAAAGTAATCCGTAGTTAGTGGAACGGTGAGGTTCCCCGCTAGATTTCGATCACTCAAGAACCTCTGATGATAAGATTTTGCTTTCTGGGGAATCTACGTGGTTTGGGGAAGAAGTTTCATGTGGATTTTTCCTGGAGGAAACGGCCGGAATATCGCCAAATTCGAGCTTGAACTAGCCATCCACGCCAGTCTTGAAGAAGATTTTGCAGCTTTGATTGCGTACCTGGGCGGTTCTCTCTTGCATTTCCGTGCTTAGTTTCGCCCTTTTAAGGTGTAAAGGTGATCTCTTTCCATCTCTTTTTGACCATATATCGCCGTTTTGTTCCAAGCATGGTTAAAATTTTGTTACTGCATTCTTATTCCTTTTCGTTTTGGCTGTTATCTTCCCTGTATAATAGCCCGATGGTTTGGGTTTTGCTGCCTAAGTTGCTGTTTAATCTTGTCTTGAACAAGGAAACCTGATAGTCAATGTTGGGTTGGAAAGGTTTTGCTCAAAAAGTTGTGCAAGGTCTGTTTTTAGTTAGGATCGATACAAGTTTCTCTCCTTATGCACCTTTGCTGCCTTTTTTGCACTTTCAAATCTGTTGGGATGTATCTTAAGATCATGGCTTTGCAGTTTGGTTTAAAACTGGCCGCATGAAGTTGCTAGAATTTCAAAACATCTGAAATTGCAGACGCTCCTTCATTAATTGCATATCCACATTTCTGTCTTTGTCCTCTTTGTTTGTGATCTTCTCGTGATGGCCAATCTGTCCCTTGTGCCTTAAAAGTCTTCCCTCTTGTTTTCCATGATTAGCTGGAACCATTTTTGTCGAGATGCTGCACCACAGTTCGCAGCTCATGAAGTCCGCATTTCCTGAAGCTGTTATACAGCAATTCACAAGCCCACACTCATTTGCATTTGTTAGCATTGAAGTTTATCACTTGGTCTGTGATTGTGTCATCATATTAGTTTCCGTTTCTCCAAGTGAGAAGATTAAGTGCTCAGTTTGCTTCCATCCGAGAGTTTGGAGAGATGTTTTCTATGAGTGTTGAGTCTTTTGTTTGCGTTTGATTGCAAGGATATGGTTGGGATCTTAGATTTTTTTATCTTGTGAATTTGGTTGGAAGTCACGGCAGAGGTTTAATTTATTTTGGTTGTGTTTTGGTAAACCACAAGTCTGCATCAGAAAAACATTGCAGAAAACCTCCTTAGCTGCCAAATTTGTTTTGGTAGCAGAAAGCTCTGTTCGTATTTTTGCATGGATCCTTGCATGAATATTTTCCTCGTTAGCATTTGTTGGCATGGAAGCTTATCATTTGTTTTGTGATTGCTTCATCATTTTAGCTTCCGTTTCTCCAAGTGCATGAAGAACATGCTGCTGTTCTGCTTTTATTTAGCTCACCTGCTGTTTTTTTTTTACGCTAGATCAATAAGTTGCTAAGAAGATTGCGTTCCTGTGATTGCATTTTAAATGTTAAGATTCTGTATTCTGTTACTTAGAGTAAGGCTTTGATGTTTGATTGAGGTTAGTTGTGTTGGGATGGAAAGGAGATTGCATTCAAGTAACCCGAGGGGAAGTGAAAATGCAGAATGCTTTCGCTTGTAGAAATGAGTTCCTCGTAGCCTGCATGCATGAAACCTTTTTTCAAATTGCACGTTGACCCCTTGGCTTCTAACTCATGCTGCTATGACCCAATCAATTGAATAATCTCCTCAATTTGGTCCTTGGTAGTTTTAATTTTACAACTTCATTGCTTGTTTGTTTCAATTAATTACTATGCTTTATTTCAATTGCACTTAAGTCATGACTTTAGGGGCTTTATGATCAAGTGAGTTTTGTTTTGCATATTTCTTTTAATTTTTTTTAATTAAAGTGGTACCTTGACCTTTTTATTGTTTTGAAGCCATTTTTCCTTCATTTGATTACCATTGCGAGGGAGGTACACTCTATCCTCTATTTTTGACTTTATTTGACCCTACGTGCGTATACGTGTCTTATGTGTGCAATTGCATGACCTTAAATGTTTATTTCATTTTCACCTTATTCATTTCTTTAGTTGCTTAGTTTTGCCTTAATTTTATCATTTGGGAGGCACTCGAATGCCAAAATTGTAATAGTTAGGGATTTAATTGTTTTATTCCTTCTTATTCCCCCTTTTAGATTGTAGTAGGCCTTCTCCCCTAAAAATGTAATAGTTAGGGTCTTAATTGCCTTATGTGTTGTGCATGCTTAGATGCTATGTGTTTAATCGCTTTTCTTAGGTTTTGGCATCTAGATATGCATGCTTATGTGTTATGTGTTATGTGAATTGCGTGCTCACATGTCTACTTGCTTTAATTATGCACCTTACTTATATATGTGAGTATGATGGATGCAAATGCACGTAACCGTGACCAGTCCAATGCTAGACATGGTTGTCCCCTCGAGCTCTTGCAAGTCCAATGCTTGTGAGAGAGCGTAGATGTGGGCTAGTCCAACGCTAGACCCTTAGGAGCCCTTCGCGCGTTAGAGCATGATTGCGTGACAAACACTTCATCTCATGCATATCTTTACTTTTAGGGCCTCTTTATCATTTTTTGCATGACATCTCTTCCTTATATATGTATACCACTTCCACCATATGTTCCCTTATATGTATATTTCTTGCCCTTTTGTATGCAAGCATAACATTAGAATTGCATTTCATTTAGAATTAAGGATAGGGCATTTGCTTGATTAGATTAGGGAATAATCCCTTGAGTTTGGGATATGGACGAGTTTGGCTTTTCTAGCCTTAGCACGCTCGTATTCCCTCTATTAAAGGGAAAATTGAGTCACGAGCATTAGTCCCCCGTACCCGACATGATGCATTCCTTTAAGGCATGTATATTTCTATAACTATTTTATCCCTTTTCTTTTCTTGGAGTTTCATATTTTTGCATTATTCGTGACCTCTCCAAAGAATCCACATTGGGCATCACAATTAATGTGATTGGCACCACTCAAGCTTTGAAGAGAAATTTTGCCCCCCGATGTCCCCCTAGGTCTAGGTTTTGCATTCATATAGTGCATCCAAATGTGATAAATGCTTTGGATAAAACAAGAAAATCTTTGACTAAATCACGCAACTAGCCTTGGCTAGGTCGAAGGGGTGCCTTGGATTTCATCCTTGCCTTCCCCTTCGTCAAATGTGACTCCCGAACCTTTTCGTTGGTTTACGTAGACTAGGAGTCGTTTAAAAGGGGTTTCTTTTCTATCTTTTTCCTTAAAAAAATTCATTTTTAGGTGACTTGGTACACCTTAACTCTATACCAAGTGGCGACTCCGATTTTTATTTCAAAAACCCTTTTTAAACTATATTCTGGGTCAAATCGTCGCATTTTCAAGTCCCATTTAGACCCACTTTCTTTGTAAATGAAAAATCATTTTTCAAATCAAAAAATTCACTTTTTAAACTATTTATTTATTTATTTATTTTTCTTGTAAAAAATGGGGCGCGACAGATAGGGTTTCATTTGTTTGTTTGTTTCATTTTGCTTGCATGTTTGTCTACCTATGTGTTTAATCGCTTTCTTAGGGTCTTGCATCTAGATATCATGCCTATGTGCTATGTGCTTTATGTGATTTATGTGTTTATTTGCTTTATTATGATTTATCTGATTTACTAGACTATAATAAATGCATGTTATCACACTAGTCCAATGCTAGCTGTGATTCCTTTCCCGTCACCACACTAGTCCAACGCTAGCTGTGGCTTTTTGTTCCGATTGTCCACTAGTCCAATGCTAGTGAGGATCTATAGACATGGGTTAGTCCAATGCTAGACCCTTAGGGACCTCCCTCGCTAGATCATGTTTGTATGATTACATTACACTTCATGCATATTTTTTCATTTTTAGGATCTTTATCATTTTCACATAATATTTCCTCTAATAAAATATCCCTTACCCCTATGTATATATAACATTTAGATTCGCATCTCATTTAGGAAATTAGGGGGTAGATTAGTGCATTTTGCCTGATTAGACTAGAGATTACCCCTTGAGTATGGGATATGGACGAGTTTGGCCCTCTGGCCTTAGCACGCTCGTATTCCCTCTGTTAAAGGGAAAATTGAGTCACGAACATTAGTCCCACGTACCCGACATGATGCATTTCTTTAGGTCACGTATATTTGTATAATTATTATTATTTTTATTTTTTCCTTGCCTTTTTTTTAGAATCTCATATTTTTACATTATTCGTGACCTCTCCAAAGAGTCCGCATTAGGTATCACAATTAATGTGATTGGCACCAATTGAGCTTTGAAGAGAAATTTTGACCCCCCGATACCCTCCTAGGTTTAGGGTTTGCATTCATATAGTACATCCAAATGTGATAAATTCTTTGGTTAAAACAAGAAAATCTTTGACTAAATCACGCAACTAGCCTTGGCTAGGTCGAAAGGGTGCCTTGGATTTTTTTCCTTGCCTTCCCCTTCGTCAAATGTGACTCCCAAACCTTTCCTTTGATTTTCGTAGACTAGGAGTCGTTTAAAAAGGGTTTTCTATTTTTTCGAAAAATTCATTTTAGGTGACTTGGTACACCTTAACTCAATACCAAGTGGCGACTCCGATTTTTATTTCAAAACCCTTTTTAAACTTATTTTGGGTCAAAATCGTCGCATTTCAAAGTCCCATTTAGGCCCATTTCATTTTCTTTACCCATTTTCCTTTTAAATCAAAAATCACATTTTCAATCAAAAATCCCATTCATTTATTTTAAAAAATGGGGCGCGACAGAAAACATCTCAAATCTGGTTCATTTAGGTAGACAATGTCTAAGAAGCATCCAAGATGTGTTTGGTAGGTGATTAACACCAAGAATTTCTAAACAACAAGTCCCAATCAAGGTTAAGGCATCAACTAGCCAAAAGAGGGTTTTCAATCCCTGAATCAGTTTCGAACTTCGGCCACAACTCACTCAATTCAACTTGGAATTGAGTGTGGATGATGGCGTTGAAAACTATATTCATAAAGCTACAATTTCTCAGAAGAAATCATTTTCAAAATCTGTCCACAACTAGCTCACATTTAAGCATCAACTCGCTGCTCAAAACAGAGCTTCCAGCGAATTAGCGAAACAGGACAGTCACGTTCGAACAATTGGTATGGATTACTCAGGTGGATTCAGGATGTACATTTTATACCGTTGGAAATCTGGGAATGTCTAGTTTCTAGTGCCACAAACGGCACTTGATTTCGATGTCGGACCAAAACATTATAGCTGTTTGAAAAACACTGCCAGTGCAATAAGGGAAAAATTCCAGTTTTGAATGAACTTTCGAAATCACCACATTTGGCCAACCAAATCACGTAATTTTTTGTGGAAACCTTCCACACAGCCCATACAACATATATACATCATAAACAAGTCAATATAACTTCAAAAAAATGCTCTGAAGGTCACGGCATTCACAGGGACAGAAATGGAAAAATTCCCCCCTTCACTTCCTTTGAGCTTTCATCCATAATATCTCTCATTTCTACTAATTTAAGCACTAATCCAACATTTTAACATCAAAACTCACAAAATCAGTCCATCAAGCCATAGTGGGAGTTCATAGAGCCCACTCACCAATTTTTCAACAATTTAAAACTACCCATAAGAAATTATGAACTCATAAGTGTTAAACAACTTCCATAAGTCAAGATTTGCAAGGTTCATTGTCACTTACTGTGACAGCCCCACCTTCCCCTAAGGCGAACCAAAAAGGTTAGCGGGCTGCCTGCCCAACTCTCGCCAGGACTAACGAGCAGTTACACGCTGTCTAACACGTTCCGGGAAAATAAAAGCGCGCTCAAACAAGCCAAAATCACAAAATAAAAAAATGAAAAAAAAATCGAAACCGACATGAATAGTGCCAGACACGGCAGAATCCGGCCGGAATCTGGCCGGATTACCGGCCGGATACTGGCCAGAGAGCAAATGGCTGGATCCATATTTTCCCAGGGCAATCCGGCCGACAATTCGGCTAGATTCTGGCCGGATTCCTGGCCGAATTCGACCCTGTCCTTTCCCTCCAAAAATTTTCTTTTGCCATTTGAAAACCGAATCCGTTCGAAATCCCTCCAAACATAAACAAACCATATACACCTTGAAATTTAACATTTACAAGCTAAAATAACATACCAAAGTTACCAAGCTCATTTACACATGTACGGTTTAAATCTTACAATTCAAAAGAGGGATGGATCGAAATACATCTAGGGTTTCATTCATTAAGGAGCTATATAAAAATGTATTTAAAACTAGCTCAACTCGGCAACCAACAATCCTAGCCTTTCCAAAAGTGTTCAAATTCCTGTAAGAAAAACAAAAGTAATAGGGTGAGCTTACGCCCAGTGAGATACTATCACTCAAGCAACGAAGTTCATAAAAGCATGAAGCCTTTCATTCCAAATCATTCAATAAGGAAGTAAGCCAAGATCACACATCAATAGAAATGGGTAAAAGAATACGGACGGCTCTCAGGAGCCCCTTTCCTCGCTTGCATACTTGATCGAAACTCATTGACCCTCCGTCAATGTTTAAAGAGTAACCAAACGCAGACCCCACTTTACTTCCATTCCTTCCACCCAACATACCCCTACCGGACCCGAACTCCAAACAGTGGAAAATTGGTAATACTCGAGTATACCGGAATCGAGAGTCTCATACTACAAGATTCCATATAACAGTCCCCATGGCTCGTCAATTTTCACGACCAAGCCCTCGCCGACTCGATTCAATCGACCACCAATAGGGTTGAGCTCAGTAGTAACAGTAATGGCCATTGGATACTCGTCCAAACGACACCAAATCCAGTATATTCAAGTACCATTCAAGTAACACAGTAAACAGTCATACATAGGACAAAAGGATGAGAGTGATCAAGTACACCCTCGCTTTAATCAATGTCAACGGCACAAATAAGCATTCAAGGCATCAATTTCAAGTATAACAAAGCCACATAGTAACAAGCAAGTGAGTAGTACACTCACCAAGCAAGCAAATGAAATTTCATACACTTCCGCCCAAAGAGCGTCTTGAATCACCGTCACTCCCTAAAACATTCAAACAAGCACAATAAGACTCGATTACAAGTCATAAACCAAATCCACATACTACCAAAAATAAGGCTCCATTAGAACGTATAAGTACCAAAGTAAGCTAAGGAAAGTCCGGAAATGAAAGTTAAGCCCTAAAACCCAAAAATAGTTTTGACGTCGATTAGCGTATTGGACACAACCGGCGCTGCGATCATCGGATGGATGTGAAAATTACACTGTTTTGAAACTAAGGGAAAGGGCTACAATGTTGAAGAAGGCCACTCAGTCCAGTTTGCAATATATCTAGGTCAAATTTACCAAAACAACCCCAGATTTTCCAGTTCGAAGTTCGACTATCAGTCCTGATTCATTCAATCATATCTCAGCACATACAACTCCAATTCAAGTGATTCTAAAGCCACATGAAAGATAATATACCAGGCTATATTTCTTAAGAAGACATCGATAACCAAATCAGTAGTATTCCCAGTCAAACGACCCAATTACAGAAGCTGATTATCATTTTCGGACAGAAACATGGCAGTAGGGGTATTTCAGTATTTGCACAGGCTACGTTGATTATCAGCTGAAGTGACTCTTCAGGAGAAAACACATCTCAACAAAGCACATGCAGTCTAGTTAGATACCTGAAACTTGTCTTGGCCAATTTAGCAGTATGGCTATCTCGATACCTCTCTATATATGTTATATCTTCTTGTTCTATTCCTTTATTCTTTTTCTATTTTTTTGGTATCAACAAGTTTTCTTTTACAATTGATTTCATGAATTGAATGTTTTGATATAATTTGTCGAAAGGTCAAGAGTTGAGGAATAATGTTTGATGGTGCTGTTGATAAAATGGGGCAAAATTTGCAAGTCTACAAAAAGTATCACATCTCGAATGCTGAAGTTAGACCAATAAAAGAAAAGTATATGTTGGTAACGTTACTGTTCAATGTGTTATAAGCACTTAGATAGTTGTTCAGGAGCTAAGTGATGAAGAAACCAATATGATATCTTCCCACTTTGACTTTACCCGTTTTAAGGACCTTAGGCCCTCATGTTGATTCAAAAGTTTAGACTATTGGTGAGTTCTAAATCTGATTTAAACGTTATTTGTAATACAAATATATTAGTTGAAATAAGCTATTTTGCTCTTTTTTTTCAAATTGTTTTATATTGTTGCAGACATTATTGGAGTGGACATTGATAAGATGACTATCATTCCAATCAAAAGGGATTTTCAAGAATCATATGAGCAAAAATTATGGATTGTAAATGCAGAATACGCTATTTTTTGAAGTTTGTTAGCTTATTTCTTACTAAATATCTGGTTTAAACTAAGCCTATTCCCTACTTTAAAGCAAACTAAATTTGTTTGCTTGTATAGTAGAATGGTTCCTACAGTGTTATTCCTCTAGAATGCATTCATTGCAAGCTGATGTGGCTATTGATAGTGATACCCTAACAGTATCAATCTTTGGTGAACTCACCGAGGGGTTTTAAACAAGGCTTTTATACATGGTAACAAAACAAACTTTAGTGCATATCCATATAAGCTTTGACAAAATGTAAATTTTATGAAAATAATATGGTAAGCCAAGTTATCTACAAAAAAACAAACTGAAAAAATCTGGTGCTAAAACATGATAATCTGATATTGTGTGCAGTAATAACTATCTTTGGATTTCATACTTCATAGAATGACGATTTGCCTTTAGGGACTATTCACGAGGAGTTAAAGTCAAAAGTTTTCATAACTCAACTGAAACCAAGAAACACTAGAGATGATGGATCCTCCTACTAGTAATACACTATTGTCTATTACTTTGAAGAGACTTCTAGAGAAGACTTCATTCATGATCAAGAAAAAAGTAACAACCAATCATCAGATGTGTAAACTAATAGCCAGATTGCTCCAATTCAAACTCTAGGTATTATACATCTTGCAGGTATTTGTAATGTATATGTTACTTTAGCATCTGATGATAATACTAGACTATTCTTACAATGTGCAGAAAAAGAATGCATCTCATCCACAAAATAAGAATTTCTCTTAATAAGAAATTTGAAGAATTTGAACAGATACCAAATTATGAACCAAGAGTGATATGTGTCTTTATTAATGATCCCCTAGTGATTCCCTTGCTTTTAACATATTGATTCCCTAGTGATTCATCCATGCTAACAACTACTAGCATAAAACTTTAATGTGTTGTGCTATTTAATTCTAATAGAAATTGATGTCTTTATCATTCTACCTATATCTTTATTGATTTCCAGCACTTTACTTTTCTATGCTATTGATTTTAGAGAATCAGTTAAGTTATAACATCTCAATTGTACTTGCTACCTAGTTGTCTACTTTCATGTTAGCAGTATGAGTGATCTATTTATTCAATAGCCATCAACTAGTATTCCCTCAACAAATTAATCGTTAGCCTACAAACTACTGTACTCATTACTATTTTAACAACATCAAGTCAAATAATATGTAAATGTAGCAACGTCTATACATTATATATAGGGCTCTTATCCTCCAACTCCTATCACCGATTTTTGTTCTCCTTTATTTTGTTTGCTATAGCAGAGTCCTCCTTTGTTATAG
This sequence comes from Coffea eugenioides, assembly GCF_003713205.1. Lineage (NCBI taxonomy): Eukaryota > Viridiplantae > Streptophyta > Magnoliopsida > Gentianales > Rubiaceae > Coffea > Coffea eugenioides. The sequence continues at coordinate 14,456,886 of NC_040035.1, read as the reverse complement.
CATAGTATTCTTTGTGAATAGCAACTTGTTCCAAAAGATGGCCAAGTCCAAAAATTCTTTCAAAAAATAGGAGGCTGTTGAACAAAAGGACAAGATTAGGAACGTCATGGGCACCTTCAGCAAATGTAGAGTGCATGCTGCAATTGTTACCACACCACATACAAGAAATATTGTATATTACATAAAAGAATCATGTTTGAATCATATCCAATATCGATGAAATACATGGATGAGCCATCCTTATATTCTCTTGCTTCGGTTGAACAATGGTTACAAAATATTATTAATCTAGACTCTACAGCATTTGCAGAAACAAGTATCTATTCATTTCTTTAGTACCTTTATGAAGTAGTATCTTTTTTATCTTTTGTCGGATAGATGCAAATATCAACAAAAAACCAGATATTATTAGAAGGGACTTCATGGTGCTTTATCTTATTCTGCAGTAGTACTTAGAAACAGGTCACTATCCTTGCACTAAGAAATAGCATGGTTTCTCTCTAAACATGCATTTATAAATGATCTCTTGCCTTATTTTAGAAGCTTTCTACTACACTTTTTAATGCTATTGGCTTCAAAGACAGACAAGAAGTTATATTCTATCATGCCATTGCTAAACAAAAAATGATCATAAAAGATGTGTTCTTTAGCAAAGGATGGGAATCCTTTTGTAGAGACAATCTCATTAGCGAATATAACATGATCTTCTTTCAACAAAGAGGGAATCAAAACTATGATATTCTATCTTTTGGCACCATACAATGCCTAATTACAATGCCATAGTCACTTCCCTTGCTAATGCTGCCAAGTAAATCTCCTTTTACCAAAAAAAAAGTCACTGATTACATACACAATTGCGTTTAGACTTTTACTACCTATTCTAAGAGGGAATTTTCCATCTTATTGTTCGGTTGTAGGATACCTGGATCTACAAACACCTTCCAAGATAATTACGTCATCTGCATAACTCTTAATTATTTTTTATCAGTTTTATAATCCTATGCCTAAGTATAGTTTAGTGTGTTTCTATATATTGTATTCTAAATTCTCTACATTAATTTTTTTTATCTAATCACAACTTTTATAAATTCATTTCTTATAGAAGTTCCAAAGTATGCCGATTAGTCCCTGGAAGAAACAAGACTCTAATGATAATATTGCAAACTAAAAACAAAACATTTTCCATTGGAATGCTTAAGAGTTTCCATCAAACTAGAATACTTTTGTGGCTGATCATTCTCTTGAAGAAGGCAAAATATTTTTTTGTTCCTCAATCCAGCAATTCTTTTGTTATTATTGTTGTATTTAATAGAAAGGAAATTTAAAATATGCATCCATGGTATTATTAATTTTCTCTTTGAAAAATCTAATGTAATTTGCATCTGGTTAGTGCATGTTGCTTCCCTATAAACATTCTTCCCATTTAGTTATTTCGCTATTACTTCTTCCATAGCTATGAACTTGTTGGTATGGGAATCATAGATATTTATAGGGTTAAAAGCAGTAAACCCCACTGAACTTTAACCGTAGTTGCACATTACCCCTCTCAACTTAATAAATAAGCACTTCCCCCCTTGTTTTATGTTTTAGGACAAAAGAACCCGTTCCATATTAATTATTATTTTGTTTCTTTTTCTCCTTTTTTGCCCTTTTTCTAATTGTCTTTTGTCTTTATATATGTATATTTTTTAATTTTTCTCCTTTTCTCTGATGTGATCAACTACTGTCTCTTTTTGCAATTATTATCCATATATTAATTTTAATCCTCTTAAACTTATTTTTTTTATTTATTTCCATATTTTTACTTTTGTTATTAGAAGTAAGAATTATCATAAAGCCTATGCTACAATAGAATATATGTCATTTATGCGCATAAACTATTTCATATATTACTTAAATCAATACATCAAGAATTTAAAAAAATTAATTTTAAAAAACAATAGCAACAAATTTTTTTTTTTTTTTTTTTGGCTAACCTCGTACACGAGGGGGGACGCCACTCCAAAATTTATTCAAGGAACACACCACATACAGCAAATGGTCTAAACGCTTGCCAGGAAGGCTAAGCCAAACGTACATAAGGGACGTGCATCCTATCTAGGCGGGCTAGCCCCCGTATATGGCCCGGAAGTGTGGACACATTAAAACTTTGACAGACTCCTGTGGAACTAGCTAGATTTGCAAGCGCGTCGGCAACCCCGTTTGCCTCTCGATAAACGTGAGTAAAAGTGACCTGGCGGCCCAGTGCTAAGTTTTGGATGCGGGAGATAGTCCTCCATAGCTTCCAAGGTATTCTTCCATTGCCATTCACCATAGCCAGCAAAACCTGAGAGTCCATTTCAACCTGTAGAAAATGGAAATCAGTGGAGAGCAGCATACCTTCCAGTAATGCCGAGGCTTCCGCTTCCATATTTGTCCTTGATCCCAAAAAGGAGGAGAAGCCGCATAGGACACAACCCCCCGAGTCACGGAGCACCCCCCAGCACCAGAGGAGCCTGGATTCCCTAAAGATGAGCCGTCAACATTCAGTTTGACATACCCATACGGAGGTTTTTCCTAAAAGACCCAGCGCGGGGCCAACCGCTCACGTGGTGTAAGTCGAAGTAACAAGCCCGAGTGAACCAACTCCCCATCATCCCGAGTCACTTGAGTGAGAGGCCAGACTTGGGTCACTTGACGAAGCAAAGCTTGAACATTCCAGCAAACCTGCGAAGTTGTTAAAATAACCCACTCGTAAACCGCCAAGTTTCGAGCCTTCCAAAGTTCCCAACAGATTAGCGACGGCAGCACCCTGCACAGCTTTCCCCTTGCGGACCCCAGAGGGTGACAAAGCCACCATTGCTGCATGCGGCAGAGGACGCCCGTCAAAGGTGCATTGGGAACCCAACTGGCCTTGGCGAAGAAACTCCAGACCCCAGATGCCAGGAAGCAGCCGGATAGGACATGATCTTGAGACTCTCCATTCAGGCAGAACGGGCACTTTGAGGGGAGGTGGAGGCCAAACCTCTGTAAGACATCAGGGAAAGGGAGGAACTTATTGAGTAACTTCCACATAAAGACGGCGATCTTGCAAGGCACTCGACCACTCCATACACATTTCCTAGATCCAAGGGAAGCCCGTTTTGATCGCAAGGCCTCCCATGCTGAAGAGATAGTGAAATCGCCAGAGGATGTTAGCGTCCAAACTGGCCGAGCCCTGTCCTCGAAGTCTATAATCTGGGTGAACTGTGCCACCGTATCAGAAACGGCTAGCATTCGTCGCCAGACTCTGGATGTCCCGCGGGCTGCCCCATTATCCTCACTATACCGAGATCTCATAAAAAGAGCCCACAAGGAGGACGAATGGCAGAATCGCCACCACAGTTTACAGCTAAACGCCCCCTGTATGTCAGTAAAGGATCGAATGCCCAGGCCATCTTCCTCGACTGGGAAGCATAGGTTTCCCCAGGCACGCCAGTGATGTTTAGGTCCCAACTCCGTCTGACCCCAGAAGAAATTTGCCATTATTCGCTCAAGATCCTTGAGCACCCCGGAAGGAGGGTCCATAACAGCTAACACGTGCGTAGGAATGGCAGAAAGTACATGTTTAATGAGTATGAGCCGTCCCCCTTGGGAGAGAAATTTTTTCTGCCAGCCCGCAAGTTTAGTAATAAATTTGTCTATTAAGAATTGGAAGTACACCTTTTTCCGACGTCCAGCATATAGATTGCATCCCAGATAAGGGAGAGGCAGAGATCCATGCCCGAAACCGGTCATCTGCTGAATTCTACGAATTTGGCCAGAACCACACCGACGCGATGCTATGAATAAACTCTTTTGGTTGTTAACCCGCTGTCCAGCTGCATTCTGATATATATTTAAGAAATGAACCAAATTCCCTACCGACCTCCTATCTCCCCGAGCAAAAATTATGATGTCATCAGCGAAAGACAAATGTGTGACCCGTACGCATCCACGTGGTGTTGCATAGGGAGCCACACTGCCATCAGCTACTTGTGCATTCAGTCCCCTACTGAGAGCCTCGGATGCCAGAATAAAGAGGAGAGGGGACAGAGGATCCCCTTGCTTGATCCCGCGGGACGCCTGGAAAAACCCCCTGGCCCTGCCATTGACCAACACAAAAAACCAGCTGTGGGAGAGGTTATTCAAAATAAGCAAAATGAATCGATAGTCAAAGCCGAACTTGCAGAGGAGTTGCCGAAGAAACCACCATGACACCCTATCAAAAGCCTTCATCATGTCCAATTTGAAGATGCAGTTGTGTCCGCGGGCCTTCCTGTTAAGGGAGGCAATCATTTCTTGTGCCAGTAGAACATTCTCAGCAATATCGCGACCAGGGCAAAACGCGGATTGCTCCAGAGATATAATGCCCGGGAGAAAACCCTGCAACCGATTGGCAAGGACCTTTGTAAAAATTTTGTTTACAAAGGTGCACAGGCTAATGGGCCGGAAATCTGAAAATGGATTCGGCTTCTTCGGGATTAACACAATCAGAGTGCTAGCAATTCCTTTTGGGATCGGAGTCCCAGCCAAAAAATCCCTGGTCGCAGCTAAAACATCAGGGGCCACAATATTCCAGCAATGGCGGAAAAAAATGCCAGTGAAACCATCCGCGCCCGGGGCACTATCCTCGTCAAGCTCGAAAACCACCCCCTTGACCTCCTCCATTGTAACCTCCCTTAATAAGACTCCATTTTGATCTGCAGACACCAGGTTCGGTATGTGAATGAGAAGATCATCAACATTGCTGACCTCCTCAGCTGTAAGAAGACGCTGGAAAAAACACACTGCTGCCTGGCCAATCCGGTCGTCATCCTCGAGCCAAGTCCCCCCCTCATCCTTAATGCGGTGAATGGCCAGCTTTGTACGTTTCTCTCTAACCGATGCATGGAAATATCTTGTATTAGCGTCCCCATCCTTTAACCAACGCAAGCGCGCTTTTTGATGCCAGTAGTCCTCTTCAACCCGGAGACTTTGCAATAGGCAGGCCTGTGCCCGATGAAGGTCAGCCCTCGCCTCATCCGTCGGGGAAGCCTCGAACAAGATTTCCTTTTGCTGAACCTCAAACTCACTCTGTCGGACAGCCTGGAAGATGTTTCCAAAACGCTGCTTGCTCCAGTGCCGTAAACATGCCTTCAGACGTGGTTAATCAACTATACATAAAAAAAACTAAAATACTAGTTACTTTAGTTTTTGGGATATATTTTTAAATACTAAGTAATTTAAAATTCTAGTTAGCTTATATCTTTTTAAATTGTCAAATTGCTAGTAATATACATTTTTTTTATTTTGAAATGCATATATTAATTTTTTTGCTCTATACAGATTATCTTGAATTTTCTAACAGTGTAATAAATAAAACAAGAATAAAAATATAAGTAAAACTAATTATAATATTATAATAAATATACATATTAGTAATACTAATAAGAAAATGAAACAAAATAGTGATATAAGAGAAGTGAAAAAAGAAAATATTAAAATAAGAAAAAATAAAAATAAATAAAAGAAAGTACTGGAAAAGGAAAAATAAGTGAATGAATAAACAAAAAGGAAACAAAATAAAATAGTAAAGGAACTTTTGTCTTAAAATCAAATAGGGGACAAAGTGCTTATCTAATAAGTTCAGAGAAGTAAAGTTCAAAAGGTTTTTAGGGCATTTAACCCATAGTTATATTGTGCCTCCTAGTTTGTTCCATGTGTGGTATCAAAATCATCACATCAGCAAAGCTTTCAAAATGCATCTTAGGCATCCCATCTCTCCAAAACACATTCAACAACCCACCATCTTTATCAAGTTGAAATGTGCAGAAAAAATGTGCATCATTAGCTTGATGAACCTTAAATTTGTCAAGCAAAGATTTCCCCAACATCAATTAGGCTTTTTCTAAGTGATTGCTTATTTTGGACATCCTGCTCTAAAAAATTGACATTTTCAATTCCACGAGCTTGGTGCATCATGTCTCTGTAAGCTGTTTTTTCTCCTACACCTGAATTGAATAATGAAGCCTGCATTTTCCCAACGATAAGTGTGAAATTTCAAGTAGACGAAATGAAATGTTTTTGTTTATCATCGATCGGAGGATACTTATGATTATCATCAAAAACAACTACTCCCCATAAACCATCAACAATTTGAATTTTGGCCAGAGCTTTACTCTTTTTCTCTCCTTATTTGTAACACCGAATTTCAAAATATCCTTCACATGAATGAAGAAAATAGCATGAAATTAGCCCACTTTTAGACCATATTTTTTTCACTTTTCTTACCCCAAAACCTTTTGATATGGGATATACATTATATGCATATTGCCTAATCCTCACATTTGAAGGTCATTCCAATTCTAAATTCTCATTGATACTATGTGAGGACTCGTAAATTTTCCTTATTTTTATATTATTTTCTCGTATGCATTTTCTTCATTATACCTTATTATATTGATTTTTCCAGACATTTTATAAGTGAGTAGAGTTTTTAAAATATTTTCCTAGTTTAAGTTAGTTCATATTCAGTTTGAAGCGTATTATGGATGTGGGGCCCACTAGTGCGCTAAGTGCGATAAATTTTTGCCGATTAATTGAAGTTTTGTATTAAGGAATATTACTGTACAAGGTGTTAGGAGACAATTAGAGGTTAGTTAGATAAATTACCATTGGTAGACAAAAGGGATAAGATTAAAACCCTAAAAAGGAGCCAAGTGTCACTAGGCTATTAGAAGTTGGACTTTTGACCAAGGTTAGCAACTTTACTGAAATCAGATTTTTGACCAAAATTCATTCATTTTCTTGTCTCCTTTGGCCGAAATTAGTGAGAGAGAAACCAAGAGAGTTCTTCATCTTCCACTTCAAGTTCCAACCGATTAAATCGCGAACTACTCCATAAAAGTACTAGTTAAGGTAGTTTTCAAGGTGTTTGTGGAGCTAATTTGGGAAGAAGAACTCTAAGCCACCATCTTTCTTGAGGATCCAAGGTACTTTGCTTGTAAAATCCCTCTTTGTTTCTAATAATTGTCAATTAGTGGATTGGAGAGGTTAAATATGTAGTTTTGTGGACAAGTTTATGGTTGGAAGTAGGGGCAAGGTGAATTTCAGTTTTTATAGTAAATTTTCTGTCCTCATATGATGATTGATGTTTAGCCATGATTTGGTAGTTGTCATGAGTAATTTTGAGCTTGAAAATGCTAGTTTTGCTTGCCTTCAAAGAATTTCAGCTAAAGTGCATGAATTTCAGTTTTAGGGTTTCCAATTTGCCCTGTTCTGCCCGGTCCTGTTTGACCATGTTAGAGACTGAATTAGGCTTAGTACAAAAAATTAAAGTTGTAGGAAATGATGTTTTATAGTTTCCTGTAAAATTTCAGCTCAATCGGAGAACTGTAACATGTGAAATGACCAAAATACCCTTGACTGCCCATAAGCCCTGTTTCGCGGACAGTTTTCTGTCTTCGTAGAGATTTCAATTTTTGACTCTGAAAATGCATGATTTAGCTTTGGAGGCCTTCATAAGAAATGTAGGTGCTTTGAAACTCCATAAGATTCGCCTCAATCGGACTTGTGTAGCCTGAGTTATTGTCATTTGAACTCAGTGCTGTTAACCAGCCTGATGGTGAAAGTCTGGTTCTGTACTTTGTGATTTGACCTAGATATACTATGAACTGGATTGAGTAGTCTTCATAAAAGTTGTAGCCCTCTGTCTTAGCTTCGACACGATATAAATTGTACCCCAATCTAATAAGCGTAGCTTCGGTTGTGTCCGTTCCGCTAAGCGACGTCAAATCTGTTTTTTGTTTTCTGACTTAAACTTCATTTCCGGACATTTTCCTAGCTTGAATTTGTACTTGTACGACTTTGAGCCTATTGAACGGCTATTGAAATGAGATTATTTTGTGTGTGACTTTAGGACTAATTGAGGAAAATAATGAAGCCATAAATGGCTGGAATATAGCAAAATACAGAGGCCATGCTGCCCAAAATTTTAGGGCTATGCGATTCCTTCAAGTTGAATTGATCTTGGTAAAAATGAAGGGTTTTGGGGGTTGTTTGTAACCCTAGGACCAACTGTTATCTTTTTGCTCAAAAGTCATATGTTATTCTTTTGTACTAGTACTTAACCTGGGAAGGCATACGACTTGTAGTCGAGTCTCATTTATGCATTCCATTTACTGGGTTTGTGGATGTGGGAACTATAATTATTTTATCTTGGTTATTTTAGGGTTTCTTAGTGATTAAAGCTACTTTGGGTAAAAAATTTTGAAGTATGTGTACTGGAACTGGTGAGTGTACCACTCCCCTCATTTGTTGTTTAACTTGGTTTCTGTACATGAAATCTGTGATTTGAATGACTGTACTATCTGTTTATTCTGTTTGAGATGAGAGTGTACTTTATCACACTCGTTCTCTTGGTTGACTGTATGCTTACTTACTGTATATACTTGACTCTATTATCTGCATCTGAGTCTGTTCTGATGTCGTTTGGAGGCTTGTATCCAATGACACTTCGGTGATCTCTGAGTTCAAAATCTGTGGTTAGTTACTCGAGTTGAGCCGGCAAGGGTCTGGTCGATTAGATAACGAACCACGGTAGTCCGTTTCTGGGAATCTTTGAGTATTGAGACTCTTGATTCCGGTATACTCGAGTATTACCACTTCTGTTTCTGTTGAGGTGTTTGGGCCCGGTAAGGGGTATGTTCAGTGGACGGAATTTGGTGTAAAGTGGGATCTACGAACATAGTTGTTCTTTATACGTTGACGAAGAGTCAACGAGTTTGGTTCAAGTACGGCAATGGGAATTTTGGCTTCTGAGAGCCACCTGTATCCTTTCTATCTAAGGTGTCTGTTCATTTCTCTATGTGATATGCACAAGTGACTAATTGAACATGAAATTCCATGACTCTTGACTGCTATTATTTTGGTACCTCATTGAGCGTAAGCTCACCCCCTTCCCGTTATCTTTGTTTTCCTTTCAGGGGCAAACTTTGAATCCTTGATTTTGGAAAAAAGGGTTGAGCTAGTGTAAATATTATTTTGTTAAGCTCTTTTGTAACTGAAACCCGAATTGTATTTTTAATTGTATGAATACTTTAGCTTGTACTTTAGTTAATTTGTTCAAGACTCCGATGTATATAAGTATTTAACCTTATTTTTTAAAAGTGTATTCCTTTGAGATGTTATGCTTCTATGACTTTGGTGAACGTTTCTTGTAACCGTTGGACGATCGGGCAAGCGCGGTATTTGAAAAAATTTTGGGTTAGCCATTGCCCTGAATTCGGCCAACTTCCAGCCGGATTGTGACGTGGCCATTTTCGTTTCGTTTTCGTTTTCGTTTTCCTGTTTTTTTTTTTTTGTTGAGGTGTTTCATCGAAGTTCCGTATCACCGTATGGTTTGGTAAGTTATATTTTGTCTTGGTGGTCTCCAATTGTTCATTTTCTTTGGGTTCCATCACGCGCAATATAGGGTTTGTGAGATTCGACTCCGTAGTCCTAGCGAGAGCTGGGCAGGCGGTCCTCCGAACCCTTTGGTTCGCCTTAGGGGGAGATGGGGCTGTCACATACTACATTGAGTTAATGGGTTGTTCAAAACCGGTAGCATGGCTTGTATCTACAAAATAAACAACCATGTGAAAAGTACAAAATATATATATATGGAGTACTTAAGTAGATCTTTATCATTTACTCAAATTACAAAGTTGGAATGAACAAAGAGAGAGTACGGAACAAATACTTTTTTTTTTTGAAGTCTAACTTCTGATAATCTCTAAGCGACTTAGACATTTTCTTCTCTAATCTGCAAACATATTTTGGCAAATGAGAAACCCATAGGATAACAAAGAAAGTTTTTTTTCTGAAAAAAAAAAATCAAAGGCAAGTGTTAAAAGAAAAATTATCAAGAATGCCTCTATATTCTAATTAAACATCGATACCAAAGGAATATGACCCGTGATGTAAAACCCACAAATAGCAATCTCTGTATTGTATTTAAACATCAAAAGGAAAGGAATATGACCTATGATGTAAAACCACAAATAACAGCGCATGAATCAAATCCCTTAGGAGCCTACGATCACGAAGAAATCTAAATTGTTGGTGGAATTTGCTGAGAGAGTGTGAAAAATGGGGAGTGAAAGAGAAAAGCTGTATTGCCAATTTACCGCCACTGTGCATGTTTTAATTCGACAATTAACAGGAAAGTTTTCAATTTTGCATTTGTTTTCCAATTGCCATATATAACAATAACAATTTCTGTTAGCTACTCGCATGGAATATGATGTGACAAATAGTATCCAAATGGAGCTCGGTCATCGATTGTTGATACGGTCCGCGATCAACACATTTCGAGACACGTAGCACGTTTGCCCAAGGATCTAGCGAGATTGTCCAACGCTTGGATTGCGGGACCTAAATCCAAAACGGACGACACGAATTGGTTGAAGGTGGTAGAATGATGACTCCAATTGAGGTGTTTACTCTAGTGGATAGGTCGGTAGAACAATCTAGGACAATTCGCGAGATTGCTCAAGAACCCTTACCTAAACAAGTGAAAGGATCGAATGCTCTCAATAATTTGAAGAGAAACAAACCAGAATTTTATTATAAAAATTGTGTACCCGTTAACCCTACAAAGTGAGCCTTATATAGGCTAAGGGGCTAATGAAACCCTAGGAAACTAGCCCTAGGGTACTAGTACACTTTGTTTAACATGGGAGAATGTACATGCCCAAATATATGTCACATAAACCTGAGAAAACACTTCAAAATATACATAGTAGTAAGTTTACAAACCAAAAGGAAACATTGTATTAAGATACATTTAGGGTTTCCAACTTCCACGGAGCTATACAAAAGGGTGTTTATACAAGCTCAATTCATTCTTCAAAATGATCATTGGTCCAAAAGATGGTTCCCTGTAAGGAAAACAAGGATAACGGGACGGGATGAGCTAAAAGCTCAATGAGGTACCAAAAGTATAAATGGTAGGAACAGTAGAACTCATGAAAAATAACTTTTAAGGCACATATTCACATCAAATACAAGAGATGAAAGAACACCACAATGTAAAGGATACAGGTGGCTCTCAGGAGCCAAATCCCCGTTGCAATACTTGATCCAGTCTCGTTGACCCTCCGTCAACGTTCAAATGAAGGAACCAATCTCGTAGAACACCACTTTAACGCCAAAGTCCCGTTCACCAAACATACCCCTTACAGGGCCCAAACGCCAAACAGGAACAGGAATGGTAATACTCGAGTATACCGGAATCAAGAGTCTTAATACCCAAAGATTCCCCAGGAACAGGCACCCATGGATTGTCAATTACCTCGACCAAACCCTTGCTGGCTCGATTTAATTAACTCCCCATGAGGTTGAGCTCAAGTTAACAAGAAAATCGTTGGACTCACTTCCAAACGATCTCATAACAAGCGCAGGTCACAAGTTCAAGTTCATAACAAGTACAGGTAAGAGATTCCAGTTCAATCATTTCAGGCAAGAGAACGAGTATGATAAAGTACACCCTCGTCTCATTCAGAATAACAGAGTTCATAGTTATCCATGTCACACATTTCAAGTATAGATGAACCAATCAAACAAAAATTCAGGGGAGTGGTACACTCACCTATTAAGGCGACATAACGTTCAGAATATCTTTCCGGGTAACACTTTCAATCACCGATGAACCCTAAGATTAATCAAGAGAAAATATTACAGTTCCTCCAGCAAAAGTTAGGTGAATCGAAGACAATTCAAATACTACTAGTATTTTGGACATATGATTTTGGAAGTGAAAAGAGTACATTTAAACCAAAGGACATAAGTAAAATATTTGGAAAACTCATGCTCGCTCGTAAAACTTTGAAATATCCATTTGAGTTGAAGAAATGAAGAAAACGTATTTCTATTAGTCGTAAATTTCATTTTTTGCAAGTGTACAAGTTTCGGCCAGATTCGACCTTAAATACCTCGATAAAAGAGGACGCAAATATCCTAGATGTTTCATATGGTATTTGCTCTCAAATCGTTACCTAATCCTCGAGTGTAAATTTGGGCAGCACGCCCTTTGTATTTACCTATTTTTCAACCACTTATGGCTTCATTATTTTCCTCAATCAATCCCAAAGTCATACACAATATAAATTCATCACAATAGCCGTTCAATAGGCTCAAAGTCGTCCAAGTACAAGATTTAGCTAGGAAAATGACCGGAAATAAGCTTTAAGCTAAGGAACCAAAAAGGCAGATTCACCGCTACTTAGCCTATCGGACATAACCGAAACTACGCTTATTGGATTGAAGTGAAAGTTATACCGTTTCGAAGCTAAGATAGAGGGCTATAACTTTGATGAAGACTACTTAGTCCAGTTCTCATCCTAAATATGTCAAAGTTATTAAAACAACCCCAGATTTTCCAGTTCGAAGCTCACTGTGAAATTCAACTAGCAGTCCTGATTCATTCAATCATATCTCAGCACACACAACTCCGATTCAGGTAATTACAAAGCCATTTGAAAGCTAATATACAAGGCTATAATTATTAAGAAGACATCAACACCAAATCAGTAGTATTCCCGGCCAAACTAACCAATTACAAAAGCTGATTATCAGTTTCGGACAGAAACAGGGCAGCAGGGGTATTTCAGTCTTTTCACAGTCTATGTTGCTCCTATTGGGCTGAAATTTTGTAGGCAACTATAAAACATCATTATATACAACTTTCATGTTTTATACTAAGGCCAATTCGGCCTCTAACTAGGGGTAAAAGTACCAGGCAGAATAGGAGAAATGGAAACCCTAATCTGGAATTTTCCGCACAACATGGAAATTTTCCGCATTTAGCTACAATTTACGTACTATAGCTTCATTCTAGACTATCCCAAGCCATCATCCATGGCCACACAATATAAAACATATAAAGATAGAAAAATCAAGAATAAATATAAAATTCATCAAAGCTTCACTTCCAACCATAAACACACCAGAAAGCATCTTATTTAGCCACCAATGCCACTAATTTACCACTATTAAGAACAAAGAGAGGATTTCTTCACAACTCACCTTACAACTTAAGAAAGATAGCAACTTAGCACTTCCTCTTGCCAAATCACTCCACCAACTACTTCAATACCACTTAGCAAAGGGATTTTATGGAGAGTTTTGGAGTATAAACGGTTAAGTTGTGAGATTGGGCAAGATTAAGAAGAAGGAAGTTGGAGATTTTTTTCTCTTTCTTTGCTCAAGAATTTCGGCCAAGGTGAGGAAAAAATGAAGATGTTTTTAGTCAATTTTTTGGTTAAATGGTAAAGTAAAAAAGTTGGTCAAACCATCCTCAAGTCACAAGGTGACACTTGTCACCCCTTTTTGTTTGAGCTTATCCTTTTGTCTTCCAAGGTTAATCCCTCTATGCATCCTCTACTTGGCTCATAATACCATGTAATATAATCTCTGTCTATATAACTTAACCAAATTGGCCGCATTTTATCAAACTTACCGTACTAGTGGGTCCCACAACCGGTATACGCTCTTAATTTCTCAAAAACTAATTAATACTAGAAAAATAATTTTAGAACTATATTTACTCATAAAATTATCTAGAAAATTTTTCTAATAAAGAAAATATAGAAAAGGCATGCAATTAAATAAAATAAAGTATAGAAAATAAGAAAATCCACGGGTTATCACAAATGGGCTCAAGTCTGCGACATTAAAAGTCGCGCTAACATTGTACTCCCCAGGTAGCTCTAATTTGTAGGCATTATCATTGACGCATTGGAGCACTCGAAAGGGTCCATCACCCCTTAGGGATAGCTTCCCTTCGCGTTGCTTGGGAAATATTTCTTTTCTCAAGTGTAGCTAAACCCAATCACCAGGTTCAAAGGTCATCTTGCGACGGTGCTTGTTAGCTTGCTGGATGTATTGCTGCGTACGCTACTCAAAAATTGCACGACCAGCTTCATGTAACCTGCGCACAAAATCAGATTTCTTTTCCCATCTAACCTTGTGTGCTTAGAGGGAGGTAAGGGTGCCAAATCAAGGGGAGTCAGGGGGTTAAAACCATATACAATCTCAAATGGTGAGTAGTGTGTTGCACTATGAACAGTTCTATTGTAAGCAAATTCCACATGTGGCAAACACTCATCCCAAGATTTAAGATTCTTTTTAATCAAAGCCCTGAGTAATGTTCCAAGTGTGCGATTGACAACCTCAGTTTGGCCATCGCTTTGGGGATGACTTGTGGTTGAAAACAATAATCTAGTGCCAAGCTTAGACCACAAAGTCTTCCAAAAATAACTCAAGAACTTTACATCTCTATCACTAACAATGGTTTGAGGCATACCATGCAAGCGAACAATTTCTTTGAAGAACAAGTTAGCAATACGAGATGCATCATCAGTTTTGTGACAAGGGATGAATTGACCCATCTTAGAGAATCTATCAACTACCACATAGATTGAGTCATTACCCCTTGGTGACCTAGGTAGGCCCAAGACAAAGTCCATAGACAAGTCTACCCAAGGATGATGTGGAATGGGCAATGGGGTATACAAGCCATATATGTTTGTTTTAGACTTGGCCTTGTGACAAGTGGCACATCTACCAACCATGCGCTCAATATCCCTACGCATATGGGGCCAGTAGAAGTGTTCTTGCAACATTGCTAAAGTCTTAACAACACCAAAATGTCCCATGAGGCCGCCACTATGTGTCTCTCTAACCAAAAGATCACGAATGGAAGAATTAGGCACACACAACTTATCTACATGGAAGAGGAATTCATCATGCAAAAAGTATTTTCCATGCGGGTTCTTAACACAAGCAGCATATATGTCACCAAAATCATGATCATGTGCATAGAGTTCCTTAATCATTTCAAACCCTAATAACTTAGAATCAAGAAAAACAAGCAAGAAATGTCTACGTGATAAGGCATCAGCTACCACATTCGATTTACCAGTTTTGTACTGAATGACATAAGAGAAGGTGTTAATGAAGCTTACCCACTTGGCATGTCTTTTACTCAATTTTGGTTGCCTCTTGAGAAACTTCAATGATTCGTGATCAGTGTGTATCACGAACTCCCTAGGGCGGAGGTAGTGTTGTCAGGTCTCCAAAGCCCTCACCAGTGCGTACAACTCCTTGTCGTACGTGGGGTAGTTTAAAGCAGCACCTCCCAGTTTCTCGCTAAAGAAGGCACAAGGCCTCTTGTCTTGCATGAGGATGGTGCCAATACCTACACCAAAAGTATCACATTCAATTTCTGTGACAGCCCTACCTCCCCCTAAGGTGAACCAAAGGGATCGGCGGACCGCCTGTCCTGCTCTCGCCAGGACTCACTCACTCACTACAGTCCTCAAATAAATTACAAAGTAAATCCCAAATATACATCACCAAATCCTCCATGAATACATATCACAAGCGCGGAACGTACACATACACTCGTTCAATTCCAAACATACATACAATCCTAACTATTACAGAAGATGAATTCCAAATCCAAACTATACACGAGATAATCCATCCAACCACACGAAGAACTTAATACAAGCGCTTCTCTTGCCTCGAGCCCTGTGGGGAGAAAATATATTTTTGGGGTGAGCTAGAAGCTCAGCGAGTATCCAATAAAATCAGTAATCAACCAGTTTCACAATAATGCATTAAATGAAAGCATGAATCAGTGATCAAATGTATATATGTTGCTCTTGTGAGCCAGTGAAATCATCGTACTTAGAACTCTAACGCTCAAATGGATCCAGTTAGTCAAACAGTACAAATGAGCCATTTGCTCCAAATAATCAGGGGTGGAGACGTTGGTTCTAAGCACACGAATTTCAAGTACTCATTTGAGCCAAAATATGTCATGGTCCACATGCAAGCACTCATGATATGCAATCGAGTATGCAATGCAAGAAATAATTTGAAAAGTAACTTTGCAAATGGTTGAGGAATCACTCACCAGCCACGGCTCAGGAACCATCCATCATAGATCATTGCCTGGATCAAGTCCAAACCCTAGATCACAATTATCATGTCAAGCAAGAGGAATTCTAAAAGCATCAAGTTCCTACCACCTTTTGGCATTTTAATCATAATGGAAGCTACACTTATCTGATTGAAACGAATCTTATGGCGTTACGAAGCTAAGACATATACCAATATTTTTTATGAAGACCTCCAAAGTCAAATCGTACATATTCATGGTCAAAACCGAGATCTTAGAGAAAAGTGGAAAACTGGCCGTGAAACTGGGCTTATAAGCAGTCAAGGGTATTTCGATCATTTCACATGCTACAGTACTCAAAATGATCAGAAATTTTATAGGCAGGTAGCTAACTCACATATCTACAACTCTCATGTTTAGTCCAACAACTGATTTGGTCTAAAACATGGAGAAATGTGCGGTCCAAGTTGAGTCCAGAAACATGGTAAACGGAAATTACACTTCTAAACTAACCCTTGTATAGAACCACAAGTACACATATGAAATAGAAGATATACCACATATCTAATTAGGCCACAATGCCCCTTCAATATGAGCCAATTGATAGTTCCAAAACCAATCATAATTAAGCCCAATTCTAACCCCTAACATTGATATGGACCTACACAAGCTAGAATTTCCGTAGGCAAGTGAAACTAGCACATATAACATCAATATTTCACATAACAAAACTATCAAATGTTCTCAAAGATTGGACAGCACTTCCCCTTAAATTTTCTTATTTCCATCCTACAACAACACCAATACCATCTCAATTCAACCACATATTCACATACAAATCATAAGCTATAAAACACACCTAATTAGGGCCACAACACCCTTAAATCTTAACCAATTAAGAGCTCAACAACCAACCATAAGAAAGCCCCAAATTTGAAACCCTAATACTGAAATTTTCCGCACAAATCTAAAATTTTCCGCAAACCATCACACTAATATACACAATCTTCATTTTACACCATATCAAGTCATCATTCATGGCCAACCAATAATTATTATATAAAATCATAAAAATCACCAATAAAATCCAAAATTGGTTAAGCTTTACCCTAAACCATGAAATTATCCACAAAATAGCATATTTAACCTCTACAAACCACTAATTCCACATTAGTAGGAACAAAGAGAGAATTTCTTGATAACTTACCTTATAACTCAAAAAATATGGTAGCTTAGAGTTTTCCCCCTTCCAAACAACTCCACCAACTCCTTTATTTCTCCTTAGTGTACACTTGTACGGAATAGTTTGTGATTTCACCGGTTAAAACTCAAGATTTGAGCAAAGATTAAAGCTAGAAAAATGAAGAACTTTCTCTCTTTTCTCTCTATGATGCACGGCCAAGAGAATGAGCAAGAATGGAAGATATTTCAGCCAAGAAACAAGATAAGAATGAAGGAAAAATAGCCAGTCAAACCTGGCTGCAGAAGTGACACGTCACAATCCGGCCAAAATCTGGCCGGATTCCAGGCCAGATTCAAGGCAGTGGCGATTCAAATTTTTTTTCAAAACTCCAAGACAATCCGGCCAGGTATCCGGCCAAGAACTGGCGGGATTTCCGGCCGGATTCCCCAAAAATATTTCTAGTCAGAAATTTTTTCCTTTTCTTCTTCTTTCGGGCGTCACAATTTCAAAGGTCTTGTCAAAATTTGGTAATGCTAAAACAGGTGCATGTGTGAGTTTGTCCTTGAGGGTAAGGAATACTTGTTCTTGGGCTTCTCCCCAATGGAATTTATCATTCTTCTTTGTCACGGCGGTCAATGGAGCAGCAATGGTGCTGAAGTCTTTGACAAATTGCCGGTAGAAGCCCGCCAATCCATGGAAGCTACGCACCTCAGGGACGGATGTTGTAGTTGGCCATTTCTTGATGGCCTCAATCTTGGACTCGTCTACTTTGATGCCCTGTGAACTCATAACATAGCCTAAAAACACAAGTTCATTAGTACAAAAGGTGCACTTCTTAAGGTTGGCGTATAGACGCGCCTCTCGAAGTGTATTAAGAACTAATCTCAAATGCTCCATGTGCTCATGCTCATTTCGACTATATATCAAGATGTCATCAAAATAGACAATCACAAACTTCCCAATGAAGTGTCTCAAAACATGGTTCATTAATCTCATAAATGTACTAGGGGTGCTAGTCAACCTAAAGGGCATGACTAGCCATTCATAAAGACCATGTTTAGTTTTGAAAGTTGTTTTCCATTCATCGCCTTCTTTCATTCTAATTTAATGATAGTCACTCCTTAAATCAATTTTAGTGAAAATAACAGCACCATCAAGTTTGTCAAGTATATCATCTAGCCTAGGAATGGGATGACGATATTTAACAGTAATAGCATTAACGGCTCTACAGTCGGTGTACATGCGCCAAGTACCATCCTTTTTGGGGACAAGTATCATAGGCACAGCACAAGGACTTAGACTTTCCTTTACCCAACCCTTACCTAATAGGCCATCAACTTGCCTTTGAAACTCCTTTGTCTCCTCAGGACCCATGCGGTAAGCCAGTTTGTTGGGTAGTGGTGCTCCAAGAATCAGTTCTATTTGGTGCTCAATCCCTCGAATGGGTAGTAAACCATCAGGGACCTCATCAGGGAACACGTCCTCGAATTCCTGCAAAAGAGCAACCATACTCGAAGCAATGCCTTATCGAGCTCAGCAACATCTAAAAGCACATGTTTGCAAATCATGAGAAGTACAGGCTGATCAGAATTCAATCTTTCTAACATCCTTAACCTTAATGATCATGTTTTGCTTCCTAGTGGTGGGTTTAATGAGTGAATGGTCATGTGTAACACTAGGTGTGCTCACTTGACCCTTGGTCGATTGCTCACTTGTAGAAGTGGAGCATTTGCCAGCGTCGGCCGCCTTGTGTTTCCTTTTTTGGCGGTCCATTTCGCACTCCCTTTGCAATTTAAGTTTGTCCTCATATACTTGTGCAAGTGTGAGGGGTGTTAGGACCATGCGTTTATCATTGTGCAAAAGAGTGTACTTGTTTGCCCTACCATCAAATGTGACATGTTTATCAAATTGCCAAGGTCTTCCTAGAATGACATGTGTCGCGCATGCATAGGTACAACATCACACACAACTTCATCAATGTAGTTGCCAATTGAAAAAAGAACACGTACCTGTTTGTAGACATGTACCTCACCTTCTTCACTTAGCCATTGGAGGCGGTATGGATGTGGATGTCTAGTGGTAGGAAGGCCCAAGCTCTCAACCATTAGTAAGCTTGCCACATTGGTGCAACTCCCACCATCAATGATGAGACTGCACACTTTATCACTTACTTTACAACGAATGTAAAATAAGTTTTCCCTTTGCAATTGCTCGTCCTCCTTGACTCGGGCGGTTAGCACTCGTCGGGCCATCAAACACCCTATTTCCCCTTGAGTAGGAGAACATTCTTCCTCAGCCGAGTCATCCTCCAAGCAATCGTCCTTGATCAATCCAGGTATATCCTCACAATCATCGTCATCGGAGACGATCTCTCCATTGTGAGTGACTAACATGATCCTCTGGTTCGGACATTGGGACTGGATATGTCCAAACCCTTGGCACTTGAAGCGCTTGATATCTCCACTCCTAGTCTTAGGAGTCTCATGACGTGCCATAGAAGTGGACCTGGATGCATCAACAACTTTGTTAGGGGTAAAATTAGAATTTCGATTAGGAGCATTACCTTGAGCTCGGCTAGATGAAGTTGGGGTAGCCGAATTTCCAGCTTCGTGGGTCGCTCTCCGTGGTTGGTTGCCCCTCCATGAAGTCGAGTTGGAAGTTTGGAAGGTACGGGCTCCTCGCCTCAATTTCTTTCCCCTCTCGGCCTTGATAGCGAGTTCAAGAAGATCATGCATGTCCAAATAATGTTGGAGCTCCAAGGCTTCTTGAAGGTCAGGGTTGAGACCTCTAAGAAACCTCGCCATGGTTGCTTCACTATCTTCTTGAAGGTTCGCCCTCATCATGGCCATTTCGTTCTCCTTGTAGTAGTCCTCCACACGCATGTTACCTTGACTGAGGGTTTGAAGTTTGGAGTGGAGATCATGATTGGAGTAGCTAGGGACAAATCTCCTACGCATCAATGCCTTGAGTTCTCGCCAAGTTCGGACTTGTGGTTCTCCCATTCTCCTTCTTTGGGTTCTCACTTGGTCCCACCAAACTAGGGCGTAGTGGTGAACTCAACGGTGGCAACTTTCACCTTTTGTTCCTCGCTATAGTAGTAACAGTCGAAGACCATTTTGATGCGGCCTTCCCATTCCAAGTAAGCCTCAGGTTCACTTTTGCCTTTGAAAGGGGGCACTTGAATTTTGAGTCCCTTGAGTTCGTTCTTAGGCGTGTCCTTTCCAGGCCTCTTGGTTCTCTCGTCATCTTCACTAGTCGAGTAGTCTTCACAATTTGCCTCCTTGGTGCCATGGTTACTCCGGTTGTGAGACCGAGAACGAGAGCCTCGTGTGAGACTCCTAGATAGCTCCACAAAACTAGTGTGCAACTCCTCCATTTGTTGCTCACTAATTCGCTTGAGCTCGTTCTTCATGGCGGTGAACATCAACGAGTAGTCTGTGGTCGGTTGATTTTGCTCCATGTCCCTCTTTATGCCCTACAAAAGGTTAGTAACAACAACACAAGTATATCCTCACTTCACTCCCTTAGTGTATCACTCAATCTCCTGTGTATCACTCAAAAGCACTCTAATGGACTTACCAAATACCTTTACCTGTTGGGTTAGATAATTGAGAAGGCCGCTCAAGTCCAATAATTGTCACCAACTTTTTCTACAAGAGTAACCAAGAAGGTAAGACACAAATGTGGGTGGAAAATGAAGTGGGAATGGACGAATTTGGAAGGCCAATAGTGGCGGACAGAAATGGAAGTGCGCTAATGGGAACACAAAAGAAAGAAACCCTAGCTTCCTAAAATGTAGGAGTGGGTTCCTAGAATGTAGGAGAGTAATCCTAAAATGTAGGAGAGTGTTCCTAAAATGTAGGAGAGAATGTAGGAGAGTAGCCAAGTGAAAACAAAGGAGTTATCCAAGTGTTTTACTTAGTTTCCTAAATTGATTTGGAAAACAAGTTAGTTTTGGAAACCGTTTAGAAAACCTTTTCTTGAATAACTTTGATTAGCTTCCAAATCCCAACCCAAGTCGGGTTTCCTTAGTAAATTTCGGTCCTCCCCCTAAACCCTCTTCCCAAGTCGGTGGAGATGGCTTATTAAAGCCCTCCACTATAGCCATCACTTACACTCTCGAAGAAGACCAAGTGCAATTCGGAATTTCTGGTCTTAGTGCTCAAGATAATTCTGCTATTGGTCAAGGCAAGAAGATGGCATCTCAAGAAGATGCAAGCAATGTCACTCAATCTTCCCCCCAACGGGCTGCTCCAGAGTTTCCCAAGAATTTTACTCTATGGTATTGCTTTGTTTCTTGCCACCCGAATGCCCTTTCTCTTTTCTTTTTCGTTTCTGTTTTTTTTTTATCGTATCAAACGAATAACACAAACAGCCTGACCGAACTGGAATAAAATTCCAGATTTGGTTCAGTCCACAATGCACAAGTAACGATCAACAATCCCTCAAGAATTCCCACGCAAATTTCAAGAACTTCAAGAATTTCCAGTTTGATTTCAAGAGACTCAAGAAACCCTAGATTCTTGTAGGTTTCCTTCAAGATTCACAAACACCAACTAGTTTTAACAAAAATCAGTTTTGAAAATTAAGCAAAAAACACTTGGACAGATTTGAAACAAAGAAAAGACCCTAGCGCAAGACAAACCCTAGCCACCACTACTAGAGTCTCTTTTGTTTCCTTGTCGCTCACGGACAGTTTGGAACTAACAACAATAACACACGAGTTGGACAGAAATTTTGATGCAACAAATGACACAAAGTACGGTCAGATTGTCAAGGCAACAACCGACGCATGCATGGACAGATTTGGCTCGATAACTTGAGCAACACCCGGACAGAATTTTGTTTCTCTTTTGATGAATACTAGCGACTCAATAACAAGGACAAGTGCAGCTACACGTGGAGATAATACGGGCAGCATGCACGACACAACCACACGAACAGAAATTGATGGCCACGAAGCAACAAACGACTCCGGTCAGATTTGAACCAAACGACTAACACGACAAGGGAAGAACAAGTGCGGACAGATTTTGTTTTTTTTTTTTTTTTGAAACAATGCAGCGGAAAATAACACAAAAATCCTACGACACAACTACGAAAAACAAGGATATAACGAAAGATACCTCCACCTAAGCTCTGATACCAACTGATACGGTCCTCGATCAACACGTATCGAGACACGTAGCACGCTTGCCCAAGGATCTAGCGAGGTTGTCCAAGGCTTGGATTGCGCGACCTAAAACCAAAACGGATGACACAAATTGGTTGAAGGTGGTAGAACGACGACTCCAATTGAGGTGTTTACTCGAGTGGATAGGTCGGTAGAAAAATCTAGGACAATCCGCGGGATTGCTCAAGAACCCTTGCCTAAGCAAGTGAAAGGATCGAATGCTCTCAATAATTTGAAAAGAAACAAACCAGAATTTTATTATAAAAATTGTGTACCCGTTAACCGTACAAAGTGAGCCTTTATATAGGCTAAGGGGCTAATGAAACCCTAGGAAACTAGCTAAAGGAGGGTCGGCCATTCTTTGGACAAGGTGGGCCGGCCCATGATTCAAATGAAATAATCTAATCCAACTCTAAACAAGTGAACCTAACACTAGGCCTAGGGCCTAGTCGACCAACCCTTCATGGGCTCTCTTCGTGGGCTTGGATCATCATGTAGACAACTTGATTATCTCCTTCCAAACCTTCAATATCCCGATGGACTCCTTGTTGGTCTTGAACATTTCGCACAAGAGCTTGAAGGGACTCCTTGAAGCGCTTGGCCCGTGCACGTGTGACTAGGCCCAATGGAACTCGAACTGGATCATTACTTGGGTTAAGATCCGTGCACACATCGGTCCCCTCCACTTGAGGACGCCAAGGAATGGACTCAAGTCTGCGACATAAAAGTCGCGCTAACATTGTACTCCTCTGGTAGCTCTAATTTATAGGCATTGTCATTGACGCGTTGGAGCACTCGAAAGGATCCATCACCCCTTGAGGATAGATTCCCTTGGCGTTGCTTGGGAAATCTTTCTTTTCTCAAGTGTAGCCACACCCAATCGCCAGGTTCAAAGGTCATCTAGCGACGGTTCTTGTTAGCTTGCTGGATGTATTGCTGTGTACGCTTCTCAATATTTGCACGACCAGCTTCATGTAACTTGCGTACAAAATCAGATTTCTTTCTCCCATCTAAACTTGTGTGCTCAAAGGAAGGTAAGGGTGCCAAGCCAAGGGAAGTCAGGGGGTTAAAATCATATACAATCTCAAATGGTGAGTAGTGTGTTGCACTATGAAAAGTTCTATTGTAAGCAAATTCTACATGTGGCAAACACTCTTCCCAAGATTTAAGATTTTTTTTAATCAAAGACCTGAGTAATGTTCCAAGTGTGCGATTGACAACCTCAGTTTGGCCATCGCTTTGAGGATGACTTGTGGTTGAAAATAATAATCTAGTGGCAAGTTTAGATCACAAAGTCTTCCAAAAATAACTCAAGAACTTCACATCTCTATCACTAACAATGGTTTGAGGCATACCATGCAAGCGAACAATTTCTTTGAAGAACAAGTTAGCAATACGAGATGCATCATCAGTTTTGTGACAAGGGATGAAATGAGCCATCTTAGAAAATCTGTCAACTACCACATAGATGGAGTCATTACCCCTTGGTGACCTAGGTAGGCCCAAGACAAAGTTCATAGACAAGTCAACCCAAGGATGACGTGGAATGGGCAATGGGGTATACAAGCCATATGGGTTTGTTTTAGACTTGGCTTTGTGACAAGTGGCACATCTACCAATCATGCGCTCAATATCCCTACGCATATGGAGCCAGTAGAAGTGTTCTTGCAACATTGCTAAAGTCTTAACAACACCAAAATGTCCCATGAGGCCGCTACTATGTGTCTCTCTAACCAAAAGATCACGAATGGAAGAATTAGGCACACACAACTTATCTACATGGAAGAGGAATCCATCATGCAAAAAGTATTTTCCATGCGGGTTCTTAACACAAGCAGCATATATGTCACCAAAATCATGATCATGTGCATAGAGTTCCTTAATCATTTCAAACCCTAATAACTTAGCATCAAGAAAAACAAGCAAGAAATGTCTACGTGATAAGGCATCAGTTACCACATTCGATTTGCCAGTTTTGTACTTAATGACATAAGAGAAGGTGTCAATGAAGCTTACCCATTTGGCATGTCTTTTACTCAATTTTGGTTGCCCCTTGAGAAACTTCAATGACTCGTGATCAGTGTGTATCACGAACTCCTTAGGGCGGAGGTAGTGTTGCCAGGTCTCCAAAGCCCTCACCAGTTTGTACAACTCCTTGTCGTACGCGGGGTAGTTTAAGGCAGCACCTTCCAGTTTCTCGCTAAAGAAGGCACAAGGCCTCTTGTCTTGCATGAGAACGGCGCCAATACCTACACCAGAAGCATAACATTCAATTTCAAAGGTCTTGTTAAAATTTGGTAATGCTAAAACAGGTGCATGTGTGAGTTTGTCCTTGAGGGTAAGGAATGCTTGTTCTTGGGCTTCTCTCCAATGGAATTTATCATTCTTCTTTGTCACGGCGGTTAATGGAGCAGCAATGGTGCTGAAGTTTTTGACAAATTGCCGGTAGAAGCCCGCCAATCCATGGAAGCTGCGCACCTCAGGGACGGATGTTGGAGTTGGCCATTTCTTGATGGCCTCAATCTTGGACTCGTCTACTTTGATGCCCTGTGAACTCATAACATAGCCTAAAAACACAAGTTCATTAGTACAAAAGGTGCACTTCTTAAGGTTGGCGTATAGACGCGCCTCTCGAAGTGTATTAAGAACTAATCTCAAATGCTCCATGTGCTCATGCTCATTTCGACTATATATCAAGATGTCATCAAAATAGACGATCACAAACTTCCCAATGAAGTGTCTCAAAACATGGTTCATTAATCTCATAAATGTACTAGGGGTGCTAGTCAACCTAAAGGGCATGACTAGCCATTCATAAAGACCATGTTTAGTTTTGAAAGTTGTTTTCCATTCATCGCCTTCTTTCATCCTAATTTAATGATAGTCACTCCTTATATCAATTTTAGTGAAAATAACAGCACCATCAAGTTTGTCAAGTATATCATCTAGCCTAGGAATGGGATGACGATATTTAACAGCAATAGCATTAACGGCTCTACAATCGGTGCACATGCGCCAAGTACCATCCTTTTTGGGGACAAGTATCATAAGCACAGCACAAGGACTTAGACTTTCCTTTACCCAACCCTTACCTAATAGGCCATCAACTTGCCTTTGAAACTCCTTTGTCTCCTCAGGACCCATGCGGTAAGCCGGTTTGTTGGGTAGTGGTGCTCCAAGAATCAGTTCTATTTGGTGCTCAATCCCTCGAATGGGTGGTAAGCCATCAGGGACCTCATCAGGGAACACGTCCTCAAATTCCTGCAAAAGAGCAACCATACTCGAAGGCAATGCCTTATCGAGCTCAGCAACATCTAAAAGCACATGTTTGCAAATCATGAGAAGTACAGGCTGATTAGAATTCACAATCTTTCTAACATTCTTAACCTTAATGATCATGTTTTGCTTCCTAGTGGTGGGTTTAATGAGTGAACGGTCATGTGTAACACTAGGTGTGCTCACTTGACCCATGGTCGATTGCTCACTTGTAGAAGTGGAGCATTTGCCAGCGTCGGCAGCCTTGTGTTTCCTCTTTTGGCGGCCCATTTCACACTCCCTTTGCAATTTAAGTTTGTCCTCATATACTTGTGCAAGTGTGAGGGGTGTTAGGACCATGCGTTTATCATTGTGCAAAAGAGTGTACTTGTTTGCCCTACCATCAAATGTGACATGTTTATCAAATAGCCAAGGTCTTCCTGGAATGATATGTGTCGCATGCGTTGGTACAACATCACACACAACTTCATCAATGTAGTTGCCAATTGAAAAAGGAACACGTACCTGTTTGTAGACACGTACCTCACCTTCTTCACTTAGCCATTGGTGGCGGTATGGATGTGGATGTCTAGTGGTAGGAAGGCCCAAACTCTCAACCATTAGTAAGTTTGCCACATTGGTGCAACTCCCACCATTAATGATGAGACTGCATACTTTATCACTTACTTTACAACGAGTGTAAAATAAGTTTTCCCTTTGCAATTGCTCGTCCTCCTTGACTCGGGCGGTTAGCACTCGTCGGGCCACCAAACACCCTATTTCCCCTTGAGTAGGAGAACATTCTTCCTCAGCCAAGTCATCCTCCAAGCAATCGTCCTTGATCAATCCAGGCATATCCTCACAATCGTCGTCATCGGAGACGATCTCTCCATTGTGAGTGACTAACATGATCCTCTGGTTTGGACATTGGGACTAGATATGTCCAAACCCTTGGCACTTGAAGCACTTGATATCTCTACTCCTAGTCTTAGGAGTCTCATGAGGTGCCTTAGAAGTGGACCTGGATGCATCAACAACTTTGTTAGGGGTAAAATTGGAATTTCGGTTAGGAGCATTACCTTGAGCTCGGCTAGATGAATTTGGTGTAGCCGAATTTCCAGCTTCGTGGGTCGCTCTCCGTGATTGGTTGCCCCTCCATGAAGTCGAGTTGGAAGTTTGGAAGGTACGGGCTCCTCGCCTCAATTTCTTTCCCCTCTCGGTCTTGATAACGAGTTCAAGAAGATCATGCATGTCCAAATAATGTTGGAGCTCCAAGGCTTCTTGAAGGTCAGGGTTGAGACCTCTAAGAAACCTCGCCATGGTTGCTTCACTATCTTCTTGAAGGTTCACTCTCATCATGGCCATTTCGATCTCCTTGTAGTAGTCCTCCACACTTATGTTACCTTGTGTGAGGGTTTGAAGTTTGGAGTGGAGATCGTGATTGTAGTAGCTAGGAACAAATCTCTTATGCATCAATGCCTTGAGTTCTCGCTAAGTTCGGACACGTGGTTCTCCCATTCTCCTTCTATGGGTCCTCACTTCGTCCCAC
The DNA here is from genome assembly GCF_003713205.1 of Coffea eugenioides. Lineage (NCBI taxonomy): Eukaryota > Viridiplantae > Streptophyta > Magnoliopsida > Gentianales > Rubiaceae > Coffea > Coffea eugenioides. The sequence goes on along the minus strand of NC_040035.1, from coordinate 14,429,801 downwards.
CAAACTAGGGAGTAGTGGTGAATTCAACGGTGGTAACTTTCACCTTTTGTTCCTCGCTATAGTCATAACAGTCGAAGACCATTTCGATGCGGCCTTCCCATTCCAAGTAAGCCTCAGGATCACTTTTGCCTTTGAACGCGGGCACTTGAATTTTGAATCCCTTGAGTTCGTTCTTAGGCGTGTCCTTTCTAAGCCTCTCGACTCTCTCGTCATCTTCACTAGCCGAGTAGTCTTCACAATTTGCCTCCTTGGTGCCATGGTTACTCCGGTGGTGAGACCGAGAACGAGAGCCTCGTGTGAGACTCCTGGATAGTTCCACAAAGCGAGTGTGCAACTCCTCCATTTGTTGCTCACTAATTCGCCTGAGCTCATTCTTCATGGCGGTGAACATCAACGAGTAGTCTGTGGTCGGTTGATTTTGCTCCATGTCCCTCTTTATGCCCTGTAAAAGGTTAGTAACAACAACACAAGTATATCCTCACTTCACTCCCTTAGTGTATCACTCAATCTCCTGTGTATCACTCAAAAGCACTCTAATGGACTTACCAAATACCTTTACCTGTTGGGTTAGGTAATTGAGAAGGCCGCTCAAGTCCAATAATTGTCACCAACTTTTTCCACAAGAGTAACCAAGAAGGTAAGACACTAATGTGGGTGCAAAATGAAGTGGGAATGGACGAATTTGGAAGGCCAATAGTGGCGGACAGAAATGGAAGTGCGCCAATGGGAACACAAAAGAAAGAAACCCTAGCTTTCTAAAATGTATGAGTGGGTTCCTAGAATGTAGGAGAGTATTTCTAAAATGTAGGAGAGTGTTCCTAAAATGTAGGATAGAATGTAGGAGAGTAGCCAAGTGAAAACAAAGGAGTTATCCAAGTGTTTTACTTAGTTTCCTAAATTGATTTGGAAAACAAGTTAGTTTTGGAAACCGTTTAGAAAACCTTTTCTTGAACAACTTTGATTAGCTTCCAAATCGCAACCCAAGTCGGGTTTTCTTAGTAAATTTCGGTCCTCCCCCTAAACCCTCTTCCCAAGTCGGTGGAGATGGCTTATTAAAGCCCTCCACTATAGCTGTCACTTACACTCTCGAAGAAGACCAAGTGCAATTCGGAATTTCTGGTCTTAGTGCTCAAGATAATTCTGCTATTGGTCAAGGCAAGAAGATGGCATCTCAAGAAGATGCAAGCAATGTCACTCAATCTTCCCCCCAACGGGCTGCTCCAGAGTTTCCCAAGAATTTTACTCTATGGTATTGCTTTGTTTCTTGCCACCCGAATGCCCTTTCTCTTTTCTTTTTCGTTTCTGTTTTTTTTTTATCGTATCAAACGAATAACACAAACAGCCTGACCGAACTGGAATAAAATTCCAGATTTGTTTCGGTCCACAATGCACAAGTAACGATCAACAATCCCTCAAGAATTCCCACGCAAATTTCAAGAACTTCAAGAATTTCCAGTTTGATTTCAAGAGACTCAAGAAACCCTAGATTCTTGTAGGTTTCCTTCAAGATTCACAAACACCAACTAGTTTTAACAAAAATCAGTTTTGAAAATTAAGCAAACAACACTTGGACAGATTTGAAACAAAGAAAAGACCCTAGCGCAAGACAAACCCTAGCCACCACTACTAGAGTCTCTTTTGTTTCCTTGTCGCTCACGGACAGTTTGGAACTAACAACAATAACACACGAGTTGGACAGAAATTTTGATGCAACAAAGGACACAAAGTACGGTCAGATTGTCAAGGCAACAACCGACGCATGCATGGACAGATTTGGCTCGATAACTTGAGCAACACCCGGACAGAATTTTGTTTCTCTTTTGATGAACACTAGCGACTCAATAACAAGGACAAGTGCAGCTACACGTGGAGATGATCCGGGCAGCATGCACGACACAACCACACGAACAGAAATTGATGGCCACGAAGCAACAAACGACTCCGGTCAGATTTGAACCAAACGACTAACACGACAAGGGAAGACCAAGTACGGACAGATTTTGTTTTTGTTTTTTTTTAAACAATGCAGCGGAAAATAACACAAAAATCCTACGACACAACTACGAAAAACAAGAATATAACGAAAGATACCTCCACCTAAGCTCTGATACCAACTGATACGGTCCTCGATCGACACGTTTCGAGACACGTAGCACGCTTGCCCAAGGATCTAGCGAGGTTGTCCAACGCTTGGATTGCGGGACCTAAAACCAAAACGGACGACACGAATTGGTTGAAGGTGGTAGAACGACGACTCCAATTGAGGTGTTTACTCTAGTGGATAGGTCGGTAGAACAATTTAGGACAATCCGCGAGATTGCTCAAGAACCCTTGCCTAAGCAAGTGAAAGGATCGAATGCTCTCAATAATTTGAAGAGAAACAAACCAGAATTTTATTATAAAAATTGTGTACCCGTTAACCGTACAAAGTGAGCCTTTATATAGGCTAAGGGGCTAATGAAACCCTAGGAAACTAGCTAAAGGAGGGTCAGCCACTCCTTGGACAAGGTGGGCCGGCCCATGACTCAAATTAAATAATCTAATCCAACTCTAAACAAGTGAACCTAACACTAGGCCTAGGGCCTGGTCAACCAACCTTTCATGGGCTCTCTTCGTGGGTTTGGATCATTGTGTAGACAACTTGATTATCTCCTTCCAAACCTTCAATATCCCGATGGACTTCTTGTTGGTCTTGAACATTTCGCACAAGAGCTTGAAGGGACTCCTTGAAGTGCTTGGCCCGTGCACGTGTGACTGGGTCCAATGGAACTCGAATTGGATCATTACTTGGGCTAAGGTCCGTGCACACATCAATTGTCGACCAATTATTAAACATGTCCAGCAAATGATAATGACCAATGTAAAATTTCTCATTGGTACACTATCAAATCAGGATAGGAGCTAGAGAAAAACACGAATACCAACAAAAGAAAGAGATGTCATGATGGGTGCAACCCTAGCAACTGCACCAGCAAGTCATCGGTATGGAATAATCTGTGGAAACTTAATGTCAGGCATAAGAAAAAGCACTTTCTATGGAAATGTTTACAATACATGATACCCAACAATGAGACTTTGCATATAGAAGAACTAGGAAAGAGAGTCGTTTTAGCTAAAAGTGTGAAGAAAACCACTCAGCATTTGTTCTTTTATTATAGAACAGTCGAGGAGATATGGAAAATTTTTCCGCTATAACATGGATGGATTGAAATTTTTGGACTTGGTGGATGAGACTACAAGAAGCAGCAGCCAGGCGAGATGGAAGAATATGAATAAGACATTTTTTAACTCTAAAAGGCATACTAGAATTCTAGACTAGCTGTGCAACAATGGAGTGAATACAAAAATGCTGTTGGGGTAGAGAGCTCGATAGCAAAGGAGATTCATACTGCTGCAACAAGCCAGGCAACAGGAAGTCAACCAGGTCAAGATGCAATGAAATTATATGTAGATGGAGCCATTGATAAAGGGAAAAAGGGAAGATTAGTAGTAGTGTGGAATGGTGCAGAAAAACTAGTAACCACTTAGGCAATCCTCGTCAAAAATAGCTAATTCGATAATCATTGATGCCATGGGAATAAGGTCTACACTCACTTTTGCCATTGACAAAAATTGGGCCTCAATGTGCATCTTCTCGAGCAACAAACTGTGGTAGAAAGGATCAATCAACAATAAATGATTAGTCCATGCTATCTAGCATACTACGGGATGTATGAAAGCTGAAGGATTCATTATGTAAGTGCTAATTCCTTTCTGTTAATATGAAGGACAATAGTGTAAGTCATACTTTGGCAAAATTTGCCACCATACTTGATGGAGCCGCGCAAGCTGTCCAAGAGGTTCGAGAAGCTGAAGTCAATCCTGTGACCATTCCAGTTGGCCCAATGACACATCTCGTACCAAGAATCTCAAGGAATCGCTTCAAGCAATGGTTCGAGCTGTTCAAGATTCGATTGGGATGTCAAGTGCGTTTAAAGAGCCTAGTGAACAGAGTTTACCATTAGTGAACTTGCTTCAAATCAAAACAGAATTGGGGCATGAAGGCCTAGTTGTCCAACCGACTTGACCAACTTTACTGTTCAAATCAAACCAGAGTTGGAGGCACGAAGGCCGAGCTGTCCAACCGACTTGACCAACTTTAATGGCGCTTTTGTGGTGTTATTAATCGTTAGTAAGCAATAAACGGACCATTTTATGCAAGATTAGATCCACATATGATAGGGCCGAATTTGTGAGCCCATATTAGGTAATCGTGCGTTATTGCTTTCCAAGTGTGGTTAGGATTTCATTTTACAAAACTTATAAAAACTCTTGTTTCTATCAATAACATCACACAAAAAATTCCAACTTCACAGTTTCGAGTGCTAAGGCTCTCTTAGGCCTTAGCTCTTGCGAGCACCCTTGAACACTTTAGAAAATCTCTCAAGTGTTTATTCCATCTTATCAATCAAAAAATCATACTTAATTGTAGCACCAACTACCATTCTTATGGTTCACTAATTCGTTTAATTGTGGATCAAGATTGTACCAACATTCGTAACTAGAAGAATTAGAAGGATCTACGTAGGAAATTTCACTGCTAAGCTTGTGTCAATCACCAAAATCTGGGGCTTATTATTCACAAGTTTCGTCACACCGACGGCTCGTATCAATACTCATTTATGATGTTTAATGAAAATTGGACTTTCCTCGTGGCTTATCCGTGGGGCACAGATTATCGGTTGCGCAGTTGTCCCAAAATGCTTTGCAAAGTCTAATTTATATAAATACAAATCAAGTATAAGGGGAAAAAAACCTACCATCATAGGTCTGAACGGTACATGTCAACCACATTGGCAGCTAGGCAACCGTTTAGCACTTTTTAGTCAATATTTTCAATGATAATTTCCTCGCCTAAGTTCCTGATTTATTTTTTCTTTCAATATAATTTATTGAACAATTAGGCCTAATATTAATCCCCAATTCACGTTTATTTCTATCATCCTAATTGCATTGCAGAAACTAGTCGAGGTAATTCATCCAGTCCTTTGGATTGTTCAGTAGTTCTCAATTGCTTCAGAATTAGCAAAAGAGTAATCATTCAAAATTAATCAAAGCTATTATTAGATAAATTCTACATTCAACATTTTTTTGCCATTAAAAAATCTAGAACCTAGATGTAAAAGCAACCGATAACACATATTACAACACCAACCAAAAAAAAAACCCAAATGATTCAAAATGAAATCTAAATCAGCTAAAATAATCAATGCGAACTACCTGGAAAATGCAGAAATAAGACGAGGCTAAATACACTTTCCGTTCCATGTCTATTATGGGGAACAATTGATTCCAGGTAAATCTCCTGAACGTACATCTAAGGCTCTCATAAGCAGAGCAAAGTTGATCGAGATATGCACTAGTTATTTCAGGGCATTGTACTCGCTTGTACAAGCATTCGAATAAACAGTGATCAATGAAGCACAATTCCCTACAGTGCCGCTACTCTCTTACGGTCCAAACGTTCTCCGCAAAACACTTCATATTATGTGCAACAGCAATTCAGCAATTGTGTGCCGTATTCCCAATAATCCAGTTTATGTCATTATACTGTTAAAGGGGCCTCCTCTGCCAACAACTTAGTATAGAAAGTGTTGTGAAAGAGCTGACAAAGTTTACACATGAACTGCTACAAACTCATGTCTTTTGGCAAGCTGATCTCAAGAAAATACAGGCTGCAATATAAGAATTAAAAGATGATCTATGTAATATACCGAAGGGGACTTTCAAAATGATGTATAAGCAGGATACATAGAAGATTAAAAAAATCCAGAAATAAGTGAATTAAAGTTTTCTACAGTAATTTCTGGTTAACCATCTCTGGAAGATGTTATCAATATGCAAGTCTTTTATTTCTTCAATGCATGACTTATTATCTCTTTTTATGTTTGTTACTTAGATTTTGGGACACGCAAACCAGAAGCTAACAGTGCCATCCTAATGTCTACAGTGCCACAAGGGGAAATCATCCATAGAAATCCCATAGGCTTTGGCCATACAGTGTTTCTGGGCACTTTAAAGCTTCAAATGCCTTCTAACGGAGGATCATAATAGGACAAATGGAACAAAGGCAAACCATGTTTTGAGAACTTTGCATAATTGCATGTTTCATTTTTTGACAATTACTTTACAATCTAATTTAAGCAAGAGGCATTACCAGAGCTTGGACCAAAGCAATAAATAGCTCCATGAAGTTAGTGTCTAAAGCAAGAGCTAAGAGAGGTGGAGACATTTATATCATATCTTCTATTAATGCAAGGAACACATACCGAAAGAGGATGTCAAAATCAAAAGCTAAGACAAATAAAGGCATGCAAATCCTTGAATCTTGTGCAACTTTATTATCTCTTTTCCAGTCATTTAGAATCAGTATTTCCGTCTAACTATTTGTTCCTTTTTAGACTTGTTAACAATTTGTTAAGATTCTTCTCTATTGTCTAGACAAGTATAACTGAATTGTCACACGAGAATTCTGACAATTTCAAAACAGGAGCAAAACTAAAGGAACATTATAAGTAAACAAGGTCTAGTAGCTATCCTTTCAGAATGCTTTTAGTCTTAATAGTAAACTTTGTTACCTGGCAGACATGAACGCCATCCCAAAGAACACAGCTTTAACAGCTTGCTTTTGCCCTGCATAGTCAAATGCCAAAGGCAGCATCTCATGCAAGGTAAGAAAGGCCATCACTCCCCCTACTGCAATAACAAGAATTAACAGAAAATAATGATGCTAGATGGTAATCACATGTCATCCCTCAACCAGTTAAAAATACTCCAGGAACAGCATAAGAACCTGATCCAAGAAGACCCTCCAAAACTTCAGGATTTAAGCTGCTAGGGAATAAGTAAGCTGCACTAAGCTAAAAGGTAAGAAACTTCTAATGTCTTAACTCCTCTGCTACTTCAGAAGAGAAAATTATTAAATTAATCAATTCACAAACAAGAACGGAACCAACCTACAATAATTACACCAAGAGGCTCTGCGAAGCCAGAAAGAGTAGCCAGTTTGAATGCCTTCCATTTGCTGAATTTAAGACAAAACTATGCAACTTAAACAGAAATGACAGAATTCCAAGGATTATACTAATGACATAGAAGTATGCATTTGAGAAACTAGCAATCTCTTTTATCTGCCATTTCTAAAATAAAACCATAATGTTCACATTCAGTCATCTTACCTATGTGTTGCAAAATAAACTGGAAGTGCAACTGCAACACCCTGTAAAAATAGAAAAGAATGAATTCAGAATCCTTTGATTAAAGTGAGAAAATTATGCTTTCTTAGGTTAGTACAGATACATCAATACCACCCTTCCCAATATTTTCCCTCTTTCATTTTTTGAGAGAGACAGAGAGTCCAGTGCCAAGAAACATTAATGATATTCTTTCACGCAGCTTTACTCTTTCTTTTGGGTTTTATCTTTCCAAATTTTAGTTCTTTTAAATTTTGTGTACTATTCAAGTATTTTGAGCACAGACTAATACTTTCCATGACCAAGTACTGCCAAGATCTGGTAAAATTCTTGCTAATAGGGTAATAGGATCACTGTATCAATCTTGAGAATACTACATGGTTGCATCACTTACAGAATAGGCAGATACAACATGCAACCCCAGTGTTCAGCCCATGATTTATCATGCTAGAATCCAAAACCCAAATTTTGTCATTCCTAAGTATTTGTCTTCAGAGCACAAGCTAAAACTCCAATGTAAAATCCTTTTAATATTGAGACAAACTGTTAGCCTGCAATAAGAAATTGTGTCTATGTGACCTAATGAACAAATTCACATTACATAAATTATAACAATATGAACATCTCTAACAAATTTCACAAATACCATATTTCAGAATATGGAAATTTTAATGTTGCAGTTTGTTAAAAACATATGAAGGCAGATTACAAGAAAAATCCTGAATCATGGATGGTTTAATGGGTATGGCCTATTAGGATCTTCAAAACAAGGTCCTGCCCCATCTTCCAGAGAACTACTATGTGACCAAGTGACTTCTAAAGGATTGAGTAGGGGCTTTCAACAAATTGCAGAATTTTGAACAAGTGTTCAGTATGAAAGAGACGAAACCTGTAATTTCCTGCAGTTAGAGGTTGAGTAGAATTGCTGGAAACTAGATAGTTATTTAACAATGGTAACTTTCATATAGTCATCAGAACCACAAAAGAATCAATATAATCAAGTAATTTAGGAAACCCTTTTTTCAATTGCTTACAGGTCCAAAAATGGAAGATCATAATTTACATCTTAACAAGCATCTGCTGGTAAGGAATGAAAACTACCCTAAAAAACTGAATTAGATAAAGGATTGTTTGACCCAATTTGATATGTTCCTGCCACAGCAGAATTGAAACAAAAAAAGGTCCACTTTGGAGTAAAAAAATGAGTTTCATGGGCAGTGGCAAAGCCAAGACCTCATTGATAGGGCACAACAGCCCAACAGCCAAACAGCTGGCACAAGCACAACACCTTCCCATGATAAGTAGGTACCACCGTCAATGAGAAGGACCCATTTGTTTGATTACAACTCGTTGGGAATTCCGAAACTAACCCAAACTGATGCCATGAGAAGTAGCATAAACTAAAGCCCAAACAAACAAAATTCTATATCACTCCAAGCATAATTTATAGAAAATATTTGGATTTCTTGCCATTATCTTCTCTCTCCACTTTCTTTGGTGTGTTCCTCTTTCCTTCAAGCCCAATTCTTTATGTCCATATTTTCCTGGTTGCTAGCACCTTGTGATGTGCTTGCTTTTTCCCTAATTACTAGTAAGCTTTTGTTTCCTTTACTAACTAACTACTTGGACTCAACTTATAAAACATATCATTTTTCTATTTGGATGCGATAGCCAACCTCTTTTGGGTTGCGGTGATGCAATTGCAATCATTTTTGTTTTTTGGTTGAGGGTCTGCTGCAATAATTTACAAAGTTAGGTCTTAACGCATGTTAAGCATAATCAAAGGGAACTAATTCCAAAATTAGGGGGTGATGGGGAAGGTATGCAGCCTAGGCAATGTCATGCAGTATTCTAAGTTAAAAAACCTGTAAGTGGAGGAATCCAATCTCTTCTAACACAAAACAAAACAAAACAAGAAACAAAAAAACAAGCCCTCAGTGCAAAATATACAAAGGTTAAGGGTGAAAACATCAACTTCTAAACTCTCAGATGTATAATATTTCACATATTATAGGCAAAACATGTGATAGACAATCAGACACGATACCATCCGAGAAAATAGTACAGGGCCCAAGAGACAACTTTAAGACAGTGTTGTGTTTTACTAATGAAACATGGCTATGCAGGTAATCACACTACTAAAAGCATATTTCTGCCAATGGAAATGAAAATTGAAAACCTCAGTTTGGAAAGCAGAAATGACATTTTAAGGACATCATATTAGGATATACCATCAGTTTCAACAAAAGGAAGTGAGAAATATTGTTACATCTACTCCTATATCAAATCCAAACTCATGGGCTTTTGTCTGACTTTAGGTTGCTCAAGCTAAAGTACCAGTTCAATTTAAATTTGGCAAATTCATTTGTTGACATCACCTAATTTAGAATTTGTTTTCACCAGATATATCTGTCCGAAGTGTGTTGATAATGTGTACCAAACACATCCACAACAACACAACATGATAGATTTGAGAGACTAACATAACTTCATTCGAAGTCTAGAGCATGTATGTTTAAAAAGCAGTATGGATATTAGAACAGCAGAAGCAAAACCAACAGGCAGCATGATATGCCACGTCATTATTGTATCACACAAGCAGCTTGGAAAATGGAAAGACAGACACTAAATCCACCAACTGGCAACGAAAGATTTGTTTTGAAGACAAACATTAATATATTTTGATGACATCAAAAATCAAATCGAATCACTGCAACTAGGAAATTAAAAACATTTCTATTACTAAAAGCACCAACAAAACTCCGTGTCACTTCAGCATGCATCAGTAGCAGCGTGGACTGGTGTTAGCTATCATCAACCTTATCAATAAGGATCCTAATGGCAGTACAATCATAAGCTTTCATTAGGATCAGTGAGTAGCTCCTCAGTTTGTGTTCTATTTACATTGAAGATAAACATCTACTGCATCGACAATGACTTTTACAGGTAGCTTAGGAAGTAGCTTCGCTCCATATCATTTTCCTGAATGCAGTGAGACATGAGAACTATCCACAGAAGCTTCAAATTTCACTATTAGCCTTTCTTTGAAGCAGAGATTGTTTGGCATACGTATGATAGTCCGTTATAGACATAAGCTCGCTTACTCATGGGAAATATCATCAATAGAGTCAATAAAAGAAAGCATTAGTGGGAGATTAGTATCACAGATAAATCGCCAAATGAACTTGTTTTAGTGACACACGTTCAGAAGATTCTATGGATTGCTTTTCAAGCAAATCTAGTATCAAACAAAGTAAAGAATCAGCATGAGCAACACATGTAAGTACCTCCGGAATATTGTGCAATGCAATAGCAAGAGCCAGATTTAGACCAACTCGAAGACCCTAAGAAAACATACAAAAGATAACAAAATTGATATGTATCAACTGATCTTTCAGGAAAGAAGTCAATCATTAAAAAAAAAAAACGTATAATCCAGCAGCAAATGTACCTTGATTGATCCAAGAAAGACTGCCATTCCCTCTGGAAAATTGTGCAAGCTAATTCCTATTTACAGAGAGAAAGAAAGAAATAAAACTGAATCTTCCCATTTATAACCAACAGATATACCAGAACCAGGAACTTTCAGTGAGAGATTTGATGTGAAGGATTACTGCAACTCCCAATTGAGACATTTATGAATACATGGCTAACCTCCAAGAGGATAACTTATTGTTTTAACAGTGACACAAAGAATGGAAGTCTCAAACTACTGGTACTACTTAATCACAATAGATCAATGACAAAAGAAAATGCTGTAGAATACTTCACCATTTAAGATTAGAGGTACAAAAGAACAACTCTTCATGTATATTTATCCAAGAAAAGGGCAATGTTGTTTGTCTGCTTCATTGACTTAACTATAAGATGCAACTAAATGAGGGGTCAACAAGAAGACACAAGTTTTTCGGTAATGATGGAGAATCATCCAAACACCACAATGTCATCTTGAGGTTTTCACTAATTAGGTTTTCAGCTTCAGATGATACACCCAATTAAGTAAAATCATACTTTCAAGGATTTTTAAGTTCTGATGATAATCATGAGTGGTATATACAATCTTTGTGTGAGAGAGAGAGAGAGAGAATCAACTGCTTTATAGTAGATTAGCAGACCTACATAAAACAACACATGGGTACCCTTAAAAGTGTAGTTGGAGTTAGCATAAATAGGAAACTTTTGACCCCATCAATTGTTGACTTGAAATAAAACAGTGAGAATAGTGCATGGTTGTTTTCACAGAAAGTGTACAAGTACCAAGTTGCCTGTCTTTGCCTTTCATCTTTACATGAGAATGTACCTTATTTACATGACGGAGATTACAAAAATTAAACTGTGTTCCAACAAACATAAAAGTCAAACCTCTTTTTCAATTTAAAAAAAATGAGACAATGCAAAACCCACATTATGCCCAGGTTGCACCCCTCCAATATGTTAGTGAAGCTTGTTACCAGCATTGTCTTTGTTGTTTTGCTTTTTTCTTTTGTGTTTTTTGGGGGGGGGCGGAGACTAAATTCCTCCACAATACTTCATCATGTTGTCATGTATGTAGACCACCTAATTAAATGTGCAGTTCTCCTTACTGCTTATACTGCAATTTAATATACGAATGCTTGGTCTCATAATGTCCATAGTTAGAAACACACTTAGAAGATACTAAGTCTCACCTGGCTATGAGATGCAAGTCCATAATTGTCCAATTAACTGCTAAGCCAACCTAAATCCAGCATTGCTTCAATTGTGATACTGAAATGAATTTTCTAACCACCCTTTGTGCACATTCAAATTTTCTTGGGAGAAAAACCATTTCTCTGTCAGTGTGGCCTTATCATTTGAGGTCCAATCAAACAACCAAGCTATCAAAATTGATATCATTAATACACGAATTAGCAGCCTCCGTGACCAAAAAGAGCCACTAAATAGCAAAATATTTTTCCTTAAGAAATGCTTCTCCAACAGTTTGGGAGTGAACAAATCCCGAAAGGCACTCATGGTATTTAAAAATGTTTCAGACCATCATAAGTTCATTCAAATCATGTCTTCTGTCAACAGTAAGCTCGCACACTAAAAGCCAAACAAAGGAAACAGTTGTGGTGCAACCAGCTGGCATAATTGAATGCATTCACGCAGAAAGCCGTGCAAACAAATATGCTAAGGAAATCTTCAGTCAAAGTGAACAAAAATACACAGCAGACTGACCTATTGCTGTAACAATGCCACTAAACAAGACTTGGCGTCGGTGCTTTTTCATTATATCCTTGCCCCCTTCATCCCCATTTTTCTGTTTGCAAGCAAAATATATTATGTATTAAAATGAATTTCCAAACACACCAGTTGCACTAGAAAACTTTAGAATGAAAAATGCCACTAGAAAACTTTAGGAGAGAATACCTTACCTTACTGCTTTTCACATCTGAACTTGGAGCAAGTGTAGGTTCTGGGATGAAACCAGAAACAATTGCAAAGAATATTACACCTGCAAAGAACTAAGAGCAACAAATGGGGTAACAATTATTAACTTAAATAATTTTTGTGAAACAAGGAAAGAGAAGACAATCATTAGGTGATAGCTTACCCAGAGGTTTCCCCTTAAGAAACCAATAGAGTTCATAGCATTATGGGCCAAATCCAGGAATGATATGCTCAACATAAGACCTGCAGCAAAACCCTGCACAGAGATCACAAGTATGCCATTTTAATTTCATAAATGACTCAGGAAAACTAAAGAAAATAAAGAAGTAACAAATTAAGAATTTGAAAACATTATGTATGTTAATGTGCATTTCCAATGTATTATAATCAATCATACAAGGAATCCATATGCAGCAAGTTTAACAAGAATTGCTCAACCGAGAATCATAACCATGAGAGACAAAATGACAACCAATTTTCCTTAAGAAAATAGTAGCAGCTAATCATTACCTGTAAAAGCCCAAGCATCTTCACATTTGGAGCCTGATTCACAACCACAAACAGTGCACCTGTCCAGTAAACGGAAAATAGTTAGATTAACAATGGACTACCAACAATAGCACTTCAGTTGCTCACAAGTCAATATCAAAGATGGCAGCTGCAGAAGCAAACCACATCAGGCGTTTTAGTAAAGGAAATTTTAACAAATCAAGCTACAGATTATTCATTGTAACTTCCCCAATAGACCTCCAGGCTGTCACTTCTTACTACAGTAAAAATGGAAGACAAGAAAATAAAGACCTTCTCAATTTCAAAATAGATATCCTACTGGTCATACTAAAAAAGTAGTACCAGTTTCCATTTCAAATAAATCTTTATTTTAGCGGAAAGGTTAGAGGTTTTGTGTTGTCTCCACTCATTTAGACTTAAATAATCATGGTTCCTAGTTTGCTCTTCAAAATAGTATACAGTTTGAGCTCTTGCTGCAAATTAAAATGCACAGTTTGACATTGAGGCAATAGAGTACAAGGTCACAAGGAATATATCACAAAATTTTCCTAAAACAAGTGAAATCAAAATTGGAAAAAATGAAAACTAGTTAGTACTAAGGTCCTTGCCATTTGATAAAGACTAGATCATCACAGTTCAAAATGTTGCTTTAAATAGGAGCTTAGCAAAGAGATACCCAAAAACAGAAGTTTATCCTCAAAAGAATGAAGATGAGCTCCAGAAATAAACAAAACAGCAAAATCAAGATACTTTAACAACGATGACCCCCTTGTCAGAGTTCTTCTTATGCAGTCTTTTGCATTTATTGTTTTCTTATTTCAACACAAGAATCATCAGTTCTTTATGCCTAAATCACCAGGAGTAGCCAAACTTAAAAGCATCCTGCAAATGTCCCAATGGGCATACCTAAACCCACATGAATTCTATTACCACATGGCAAGAGTATGACAAGAACATGACATTATAAATTGTAGTGAGTTTATAGAGAGTTGTAGTCACAAAACACATAAACTACAGCACACAATCCCAGAGAAAGAGAGGCAATGCATGTTTAAGACAATTTCCTATCACAATCAAATAAACGAACTGCAGTACTATGGATAGATCATACCCATTCACAGCACTAGCAAAAAAATGACTGCAATGCCTGGGTGCAATCAAGTAGATGAAACAAAATCTAAATGAATAAAAACACAGGATTGGCAGTAGGAAACCACTCTATTTGCCATCAAATATTTGTGTTTGGATAGACTATTATTTGAAATATCATTTGGAATAATTACTGTAGCACTTTTGTGATGTTATGTATGTGAGATAAAAAGGTTGGGAAATGTGTTTATGATGCAAGTGAAATATTATTTGAGAAAACTTAATCCAAACAGTATCTTTTTCAGGATAACTAATATTTTTTTTCCAAATGTAGTCTACAATTTGGTAGAGTTTGCTTTGTCTACTTACCAAAATTTAAAAGAAGAAGAAAAAGAAAAATGAAAAAAGTATTTTTTTGCCAAGATTGTCTCACGGAAATTGTGGGCTTCAAATCCATGAATTCTAAAGATGTCTGTATAAAGTTTAGGCATTTCAAATGATTGATTGTGGAAATAACAGAAGCATTTTTAGTTAGACTTCATTGAGCAATGATTATCATTACTCCCTGAGCCAGTAGCTCATGGACCATATTTACAATGTTGCTCCTTTATTAATTCCACAAAATCAAGTTACAGGAATCGCACTTGACGAGGGACAAAGGGAAGCCGCATTTGACGACATAGTTTCTCTGTTCAGAACAAAATAGAAAAATTACCAGACAAGTAGACATAATCTTGCCAAAAATTTTAACTTTTGTATGACTGAAAAAATTAAAAGGCTTATCATCAATCATCTGGAAGGTAGGGAAGAAACTACTTTTAAGGCCTAGGGAAGTCACATAGTCAACTCAGAGTCTTTCACATGCAAAATTTGCTTCACATATATAATTTGATTTTTTAAGAATCAGATCACATTACCAATGTTCCAGGAAAACCTCCAAATGTAATCTAATACTTGCTTCATCCTACAATGATAGCTAATCCAAGGCACTGAAAGGCCCCCCCTACAATGTTAAGTTTCTGGCATGTAAGGGACAAATGCAGCCAGTAATATGGCAAGTATAAAGGTTCAGCTGACAATCACTAGCAAAACTCATCATACCTCTCTTCAACTCTTTTGGAGCCAAATATCAATTTTCTTTTGTTTAATGTAACTTAAATTTTGCATTGCAGATAGCTGACAAAACTTTGAGTACCAGAAACAAGCTGTTTTGCCAATAAGATTTGCATGAGAAGCAAACTAGCAGCTGGCTCAAGATGATTAGAATGGAGAAAAACATCAGAATAAGCTTAGCCTAGGCCTGTCCTAGAATAATTATGCCATATTGTTAGACTGGGAGGTGATTATGCCCATCAATAATCCTTCATCCATAATAATTACACACTTAATCTTTGTTTCTATAGCCAAAAAACCCAATGAGGAGAAACCACATCATTTTGTGTACAAATTTCAGAAGGAAATACTCAGTCTGATTAGGTACTGGGTCAAGAAGTATAGACTTCATAGTTTCTGAGGATCTTTAACTTGAGATTTTATAAGTGTCAAACCCATTCCGCTGCAGCCCTGCCGCACATCCCTAGTGAACTATGTGGAATCTTCATATCACTCCCTTAACTTTCATTTGGAGTTGGATTAATCCACCCAACAAACTCTAATTTCCAAGAGGTGTACAAAATCCTTAATATGCAATCTCATCACAATTTTTGTAAAGTTAAAAGCAAGTTTACATCTTAAAACTACACAAATTTATGTGCTCATGTCAAACTGCACAGCATATATGAATATGCCTCTTGCAATATCAATGGCAGGTAAGCAACTTTGCATCTGATATAGTTTAAAATAAATCTAACAAGTAATTTATGTCATTCATGAATCACACAGTCAAATCACCCTGAAGGATAACTGTCCATTTAAGACGAACTCAGAAGCACCATATACCTATTTGAATGTGAATATAATGGTGAAGTTGAAATACATCAGAGGATCAGAAAGCAGATTAATATGACTAATTGACCATGGCATGCAACGCCAAATCAAGCTAAGAAAAAAGGAAGCAACATGAATCAAACCTTGGAAATCAGGCATGCAATGCCAAGAAAGAGGTTATGCAAGTTGCATAACACAGAGATCAGTCAGCTCATTGACTTCTGTACCAGAAACATATACCCCTATATGAGCAGCCGAACATTCTTTCACCAGTCTTATTTGTAAGCCTATTCCTATGCAAACAATCCTTTTGAGAACATCCGTAAACAACCGAATTTTGGTTCCACGGCAAATAACCAGATGCCATTCGCCTGTAATGTTAAGCATTTTCTTATGTGCAGTAGTTTCTTCTTCGAGAGGAATATCCTGTATCATACCCTGCCCCGGAAACAACCACTATCCTTACCCAGAAGTGCAGATGAATAGTTAATCATGTTCCCTAGATTCTGCCATACAGAAAAGCAATGCCCCCGAATATTGAAACTCATATTCTAAACTAATAATTAAACCTACAAAAACAAAATTTTTCATATATTCTAACTTTTGATGCATAACACAAATGTAAAAGCAATTTGAAATCAAACAAATTGTGGAAACAGTTCCCGATATTGTAAATAAATTTTCATTCATCAACAACTGAACATGTAAGTCTACATTTCAATTCGAATTATGAAATCCAACAACACACAAGCCCCAGGCTGCCTCAACTGAAACAATTATACATAACTTACATAACCCATTTCCAAAATTTGCAGAGGTAAATAATTTTTCAATGGCTGACCTATGGATGTACTTAAGCCACCTATGAGTGAGAGTCCAAGAGCAACCAATACTTGAGAATCCATCAATCCGTCTTCTCCAATCCAAACCCCAACGAGACTTTTTCTTTGGTTCTTCCACTGTACAGCTACTAATAGTCAAAGGGTTTACAGAAGATACAGGATAAAGAAACTTGGGTAATGGTTTAAATAGAGCTGAACAAGTGTAGAAAGAATCATTCCATACAAAAATAAGCAAGTTTCAGACGAAGTTTTTTTTATTTGGTTTTGCACAAAATCAGCTGACTCAGAAAAACACCGAAAGTGTGTTTCTTGTCTTAGTTTTGGTTGGCTGTAAAAAGGGGTGGCAGTTCATATTAAACTTAATATTAAAAACTTGGATACCCAATTACCCATTATTTGAAAAAAATTATTTATTATAATATTGTAGCTTTTTTGTGATGGATGTATATGAGATAAAATAAATAAATAAATAAATAAAAATATAGTTCAAAAATGTGTTTATGATATAATTTAAATCTTTTTTTTTCAAATAATATAGTTCAATCACTCACATACGTACTAAATTTGGGTCTAAAGAGGAACTCGATAAAGAAATGGTTCAACGGATTGTTGGTTCAGTAAATGGATGGTTGACACAACGGGGCATTATAATTAATTTAGATATAAAATCTCATGATTTTAAATACAAGATATATGATTAGACAAGAACAAAATATATTACAACAAATTTTTATTGAATTTTTTGTAAGTTTTAAAATAATTTATTTCTAGAGTAACGACAAAATAAATTTAATAGGTAGTTTATCAACTTTTAAGTACAAAATTACTTTTTTTTTTAGCTTTACCATATTTTTGTGGCACAAAATTTGAAGTGCTAAATTCTATTTGGAGTGATTTTTGTCCTCGGAATAAAATATAGTTATATAGCATTTTAGTCTTCAATTTTTAAGTTTTTAGAATAATGGGGGTGAAGTACTAAGGTTTAAAGCATTTGAAAGGAGCGTTTAAAAAGAAAAATAAAAGTGAAAGCGCAGGAAAAATGAAAGATTCGTAACATTTGTTGAGTTGAAAGATGCGTAAGCACATCGTCTACTATACTGGTTTTTCTGTGATTCTTATAAAAAATGTGGGTTCTTGTTTGTCCTCCGCTTTGGTTAATTTTTTTTCCAATTTGTTTCCACTCTTTCCCCTGCCTTTCTTTGCTTCAATCTCCTTATCATTTGCCATTCATTCCCTAGCAATTATTTCCATTATGCCTCTGTCTCATTGGACATGGATATTGTAGCCCGCCGGATTATGATAAAAAAAAATAAAGGAGCTTTCCGTGTAACCAAAAAAAAAAGACGATACAGCATACACAAGCTTCAGAAGAATGCTTGTGATGAAGAAAAAGTTAATGGATCTCATATACGTACGTAAAATACAATGCAGTGTGCAATATGAAAATCATGCTTATTGTCTTTTGACTGATTTTCCACCAGTATCCTACTGGATTATATCACCATTAAATACCCTCTTCATCAAATTACACTGACTATTTTTTGGGTAATTTCCCTTTGTTGCTCCTATTTTTTTGATTAATTTCCTTTTGTTGACTCTTCTTTAACTTTTACTCCAATTTGTATACAAAAACAATATTACACTTAATTTCTCTTGGCTAATTTTGTTTTCCCAACTATTGTGACCCCTACTTGTTTCAATTCAATTGCATTCTACCAATAAATTACACTAATTTTATACCACTTCACCTTTGTTATCCATTGGCTTATTTTATTTTGTTAACTTCTGTCACAAATACTATCTTCAATTCAATTATATGTATTCTACCAATATCCTGCACCATTAGACTACAGTTAAGCACACTCTGGAGAAAATTCCACTTACTATTTGTTTGTTCGATTTCCTTTGTTAATTCCCCTAAAACTATTTACGATAAGATTTCCTTTGTTAACTCCTCTAAAATTAATTGAATTGTACCAATATTTTACAAGATTAGGTAGCCATTTAAATGTTCTCTAGACAGATTAAATATCTCAAGTTACTTTTTTCCTACCAGTCATTTTACTCGAATGACACTTTCCAAGGTAACGTTTTAAACCACTAACTTTCTTCCTTCTTCATTATCACTCGTTGTTTAAGCCTTCAAATACATTTCTTCCCGTTGACTTTGTACGAATTTTGTCCCAAATTTTTTCCGTTGCTCATTAAACCACTTCTTTCTGATTTATGCCTCACATTTGAAGCTACTGCTCCTGTTTACTGGTTTTCCTCTCTTTGGTGAGTTATCATCTAAGGTTTGCTTACAATCTGCATTTATTCATCTAATTTCCATCAATTGAAACTTTGTTATACTAGTGTATTTATTGCCATGCTTATAGTTTTTTACTTGTCTTTTATACACACTTTTTTACCTGTCTTTTTATGCTTACAATCTGCATTTATTGCTCATGTTATTTATGCATTTTTACATGGCAACTTCATTTTCTTACAGATTTCCTACCATGCAGTCATTGATAATTCTCCTCTCCATGCTTTTATTTGCTTAGAAATTAGTATACAAATTCTAGCACCCTATATTTGAAGATTCATATGTGATTATAGTTATTAGTGCATAATCATATAAAAAAAAACCACTACCTGTGACGCCCCCATTTCTCCCAAGGGTGAACCTAAGGGTATCCGTGGGACGCCTGCCCAACTCTCGTTAGGACTCGAGACAAATCCAATTCAAACCTAATCTAATACTAACAATGAAAGTCGGAATAAAGGTACGAAGTCATTTCCATACATAAATATCCAGTCTTACATCACAATTTCAAATTTACAATCACTTTCCCCAAAATATACAACATCCAAAAGTGTCTAGTCAATTACAATTAAAACACTAATACAAAAGTGCCTCAAGTCGGCATTTGCTTAACTTCTTCCAATCGGGTTCCTGTTAAGGAGAACAAACTAATGGAATGAGCCAATACTCAGTGAGGTCAAGAAACACACATGCAAACACATAATCCAAGTAGTGACAACAATTACATTGTAAGTAAAGCTATCAAGTTCGAATGATTCGCATTTCGAATAGGAAAAATAAACAGAAACAATTCAAGGATACTGTAACTCTCAGGAGCTAAATTCCATGTAGTCGAGTCAAAATCTTGATCACAACTCATGTTGACACTCCGTCAACCACATAAGTATTAAATCCGTAGATACACCACTTTTCTTCGAATCCCGTCACCGTTACACCCCCTTACCGGGCCCGCTCATCAAATTTTTGATAATACTCGAGTATATCATGGCAATACTGCGCGAGTAATGCCGAGCAAGATCTCTCCAATAGATCATACTCTACGAATATCTCATGATTTGCTAAGCTTATCGACCAAGCCCATACTGGCTCGAATCGCAAAGTTAACCAACGAGTTTGGGCGTCCCCCGAATACGAATACAAATACGAATACGAATATAAGTTGATGAGCAAAGCTCAAATCGACGATTCCAAAAGGAATCACAAATACGAATCACATATACGAATCACAAATACGAATCACATCCACATTACTATGTACAAGTCGGATATGCATTCACATAGCAAAATACGAATATAATTTCATTTGAAAGAGAACGAGTGCGGTAAAGTACACACTCGTCACAAAATTTCAAATTCACATAACGGATAAGAAACAATTAACCACTTAGCAACAAATTCATGCACTTGACACTCACCAATCGAAATAAGAGAGTGAGTGCGTAAACAAGCCCTTAGGTGTTCCTCTTGAGATTCTCGTGAAGGTCTCCTTGAGCACCTGAGCAAATAATAGTTATCTATTACACACTATCACTTGAAAATCCTTTCTTATCAAGAGAGGGATTGTACACTCGTACAATCTAGAATATACCATGGAATGGGGTTTTACTTGCTCAAAATTCAAGGTTCAAAAGTAGTGTTTATTAACACAAGGAAAAACTGATTTCCTTCATGAAGACAAGTACAAAATGGTCAATTAGTATTGTGAGAACCCAAAAATTTTCATATTTTCTCAGCATTATTTTATTTCTTTGCCTACATTTTATACTTTCCTTGGAAATATTAACATTTTTATGCATTTTACAAGCAAGTACAGTTTTAAATTCATTTTCCTAGTACGAGTTAGTGTACGTTAAATTTGAAACACATTATCGATGTGGGACCCGCTAGTGCGATAAATGTGGTGATTAAAAGTGAGTTTTAGATGATATTAAGTGTGGGATTAGAGGTGATAATAATAAGTTAGTGAATTCTAAGTTCAAACCTTAGTATACGCGATTTAAGAAAAACCGGCTCGAACCGGCGGGTATCGCTCACTACCGATTGAACACACCACTTGACTACCACTTCCCTACCACCACATATCCTTGATATTGTTGCAAAATATCTCCCTCATCCTCAGTCCTTATAGCCGAAATATTTGACCCAAAATGCAAGGAAAAAAAAACAAAATTTTAGTTGGTTTTGGTGGTGACAAATGTTGGCCACCTATGGTTCCTTGACCAAGCCAATGTCTTACCTTCTTATCTTTCATTTGAGTTCATTCTTCACCATTTTTTTTCTGTTTTGGCCGAGAGCAAGGAGAGGAAAAAGAGTGAAGAGAGTTTTCAATTTTCAACCTTGAATCCAACCTTTTGAGTGCAAACAAGAAAAACTAAACCGATTAATCACTAGTTTGGAAGCTTGAGAAGCTTGAGGAACCAAAAAATTTCAAGAAGAAGTGGAGGATTCTTCTTGCAAGCTCTTGTCTTGAGGTATAATGGTTGATCAACCTTTCTTTCTCCATGAATCATGATTAAGTTGGGTATTAATATTAGAATTGTGCTTGTGATGCTTGTTTCAAATGGTTTTGATGATTGGAGTGATGAATTTTGAGTTAGGGTTTTGATTGATTCACTTAAATTTCTTGTGGGTTAGGTGTTATATGCTGTATATATTTGGTATATGATCTTGTAAA
Source organism: Coffea eugenioides (assembly GCF_003713205.1). NCBI lineage: Eukaryota > Viridiplantae > Streptophyta > Magnoliopsida > Gentianales > Rubiaceae > Coffea > Coffea eugenioides. The sequence continues at coordinate 14,407,808 of NC_040035.1, read as the reverse complement.
GGAGAAAGTAGTGGTAGTTTTAAGGTAAAAATGTGAATTATAGCTTGAATATAACAAAATTCCAGATTTCTGGAAATTGTAGCTTCAGTTCTGCCTGGTTCCAGTTCATTATGTTAGAGGCCGAATTACACTTAGTATAAAACATGAAAGTTGTAGAGAATGATGTTTTATAATTTTCTACAAAATTTCAACTCAATCGGAGTAATGTAGCCTGTGAAAAGACAAACATACCCCTAACTCTCATAGGTTTAGTCCAATGGACAATTTTGATATTTCACAACACTAACTGTGTCTGTTAACCCTGATGTGTACTGAATTAGCCTTTAGCCAAAACACAAAAGTTTCAGTGCTATGTCTTATCTTTCCAACGCCCCTAGAATCATCTCATTTGGACTTTAGAAGCCTGAGTTATGGTTGTTTACGCATAGTGCGGTTAACTAGCCTGAATGTGAGATTCTGGTTCTGTAAATGGCAATTTTGACTTAGATACACTACAAACTAGACTGACTGTCTTCATCAAAGTTGTAGGCCTTTGTCTTAGCTTCGAAATGGTATAAATTTCACCCCAATCCGATAAGCGTAGCCTCGGTTGTGTCCGTTACGCAAAACAACGTCAAATCTGTCTTTTATTTCTTGACTCAACCTTCATTTCCGCACATGCTCCTAGCTTGATTTTGTACTTGTATGACTTGGAGCCTATGGAATGGCTATTGAAATGAGATGATGTTGTGTATGAATTTAGGATTGATTGAGGAAAAGAATGAAGCCATAAATGGCTGGAAAATGGGTAAATACAAAGGGCGTGCTGCCCAAATTTACGCTCAAGAACTAGGTAGATATACTTGTGACTTGAGTAAGGCTTGAGCGCGAATACCACGTGAACCATCTAGGGTATTTGCGTCTTCTTTTATTGAGGTACATAAGTTAAAATTCGGCCGAAACTTGTACCCTTGGAAAAATGAAATTTTCGACTAATAGAAATACGTTTTCTTTGTCACTTCGACTAAATGGAGATTTTAAAGTTTTATGAATGAGCATAAGTTCTACAAATATTTTACTTATGTCCTTTGATTTAAATGTACTCTTTTCACTACCAAAACCATATTTATACCTTGTACTAGTACGTATTTGAATTTTCTTTGAATCACTTACATCTTTGATGGTTGAAGCATAATGTGTTCTTTTGATTATATTAGGGTTCCTTGGTGATTGAGGGTGTTATCCGAAAGGATACTTTGGACGTTATTTTGCGTAAATAGGTGATTGTTCCTTGTTTGTTATATTTTCATTGACTATGTGGCTTGTTCTTGATTATATGACTTGTTATGAACGAATGATAACATGTTAAATGTTTTCAATGATTGCTTAAAATGAGTTTTCTAGGCGAGTGTGTACTTTATTGCACTCGACCTAAATGAATGTGAAATTTTCAATGATTAAATAATTAAATGCTAGTTGCGCATGAATATAAGCCGTTTGGCTGAATTGGGTCCTTGCCCTTCGTTACTGATCGACTCGAGTCAGAAGCGGACTCGGTCGGGCGATTTAGTGACCCTGGGTGAACGTTTGGTATACTCGAGTATTACCTTGTAGTCTGGTGGAGCCTGGCCAACGTCCAGGAGGGGGTGAATGAAATGAATGAATGAATGTCAATTCAAATAATGGTTTTACTTATCGAAATGTATTTTCAAATGATTGGAGGAATAAGGGAATGAAAGGAGAATGAACGAATGGCTCCCTGTGAGCCCGTATCCTTTTAATGAATGTTATTATCGCTTTATATTGTCATGTTTCTTGAATTACTTGCTATCTATGGTTAATGTATTCAACTGTTTGTTTGTTTGTGTGTTTGGAACCTCACTGAGCTTCTAACTCATTCCGTTAGTTTTGTTTTCCTTAACAGGGGATGCGAGCAAGGACGAGAGCTCTGTATAGACTAGCCTAGTGTAGTTCTTTTGATCCTTTTGTAATGGTTCTCGCCCTAGCATTTGGCAAGAGTTGGATGTATGAAGAATTGAGAACTTTTGTACATTTGATTTTGTAATTCCTTTTGAGATAGAAATGTCTAAGTATATGTTCTAAGCTTGGAATCGTTATTATACTTTGCCTTGTGGTTTTGTTTCGATTTTATCTGAGGTGAATGACTGAGTTCTGGCGACAGCTGGGCAGGCGGTCTGCCGAACCCTTTGGTTCACCTTAGGGGAAGGTGGGGCTATCACAAGTATCAAAGGTTAGGGATGAGTTTCAAAAACTCAATTCCCGTCAAGTTTGAAAATTTCTGATTTGAGGTTTAATTTTTGAAAAATCGTATCTCACTCTTCGTATGTCCAAAATTGGAAAATTTGGTACCGTTGGAAACTTATTCCAAAGTACTAAAAGTTCCTAGAATACACTTTCCCATGATTCCCAACGGAAAGCATTCAAAAATTGGCTCAAAGTTACTATTTTAGGCTTGCGAGACAGTTTTAAGGTTAGTTTTTCGCCAAGTTTGGAAATTCGGCAAAATTCACAGATTTTGAACTAGCCTCTTAGATTTGAAACTCAAATAGAGTTACAATCAAAGTTTAAAACAAAATAAGCGGAACAAGAATTGGAGTTTTGAGCACCAAAATATGGCGGCTCAAAGTTGCTGAAAAATGAGACCGTTGGGTCAATTTTTCAGATTTAAATCGCTGACTTTGGAACGTTGGTTGAACATCGAAATACACTCGGAATGGTACCAAGTTTGGTAATATTATCCTACCATATAAAGGCTATTCCTCTACCAAATTTCATAGGAAAATTCATTCGGAAAGTTGGTTAACAAAACCTTCAAAGTTTCTAAATCTCCAAGGCAAAGCTGCCTTGCACCTCTAATTTTCTTTTTCTCAAACCTTTGGCTAATAAAATGCCTAAAACATATCTCATTTATGATAACCAGGTCTAATAAGGATCCAAGAAACATTTGGTAGGTGATTTACACCAAGAATTTCGAATAGAAAGTCTCAAATCAAGATTGGTTACAAATCTGTCCAACATGAGGGTTTTCTCCCACAAATTCAGTTTCGAAATCTGGTCATTAATCACTCAATTCAACTCGGAATTGAGCATGGTGTTGGAGTTGAAAACTAGATTCATTATGCTAAAAGTTCTTAGAAGAAATCGTTTTCAAAATCTGTCCACAACCAGCTCATATGTGAGCATCAATTCGCTGCTCAAAACAGAGCTCCCAGAGTAGACGTGAAACAGGACAGTCATGTTCAAACGATTGGTATGGACGGCTCAGGTGGAACCAGAACGTGCATTTTATACTGTTAGAAATTTGGGAATGTCTAGTTTCCAGTGCTACAAATGGAACTCGATTTCAACATTGGAGTAAAAAGTTATAGCCAAAACAAGAACACTGCCAGAGCAGTTACGGGAAAAATTTCCAGTTTTACTGATTTCTGAAAACACAACATTTGGCCAACCAAATCACGTTATTTTTTGATGAAACTTTGTACACAACTTATATTACACATATACATCAGAAATAAGTCATTAGAACCTCAAAAATTTGCACTAAAGTGCACGAAATTCACAGGGGCAGAATCGAAAAAATTTCCCTCTTCACATCCTTTGAGTTTCCACTAACAACACAACATTATTCCACTAAATTAAGCACTAAACCAACATTAATAACACCATAATTCATCAAATCAGTCCATCCAACCATAGTGAGAATTCATAGAGCCCACACAACATTGTCAACATAAATAAGACTACCCACATGCATGCATGAGCTTATAAATGCTATATTACTTCCATAAGACAAGATTTGAGTAGTGGATCATCACTTACTTCCTTAGATGAGCCAAGCAGAAATTTTTGGTCCTAAGATGCTCAAGAAAATAGTGGAAAGCAGCCCTCTTTCCTAGCTCGATGTGGTCTCCAAGTGATTAGCTAAGTGTGGTTAAAATTTGGTGTGATTTGGTGGAAGATTTGAGGTAGAAATAAAGAGTTTTCTTTCCTTTCTTTTCTTTCTTGTTTTGGCCGGCTCTTGAGGTGAGAAATGAGAGTTTCAGCCGTGCACTTGAGGTGAGAAAAGAAGGGTTTTGATCTGGTGTGATGCTTCCATGAGAAGCTTAAGAATGTGTGGCCAAAATTGCTCCAAAAGTCAACTAAGGATAGTGCACGTACGCGCGCGTTTCGTGCTCGATTCCTCTCGAGTTTGTTTCCCTTGTGCTCTAAACCTCTAATGCACTTGTATTCGTACTATTATTATTCACTCTTAATGGTCTAAAAATAATGGTCTTAAGTCCCTCAATTAATCGCACGCGTAAAAACGCGTACTTCCGATTTGTGCGCGATAAAGTGGAAATTCCAATAAATTCTTATAACGATAGTATCACTTACTAATAATTGAACACTTAAATATAAAAATACCTATTCAAAACTAATGTACAAGTCTCCAATTTTTCAAACTTATTGTATCCTCGAATCGATTATTATTTCCAATCGCATATTCACTATTCTCACTTTACGAGTTTTCAAAAATTAAATTTTGAAACGAGTCATTTTAAAAATATAAGTAAGTCATAGTTCCATGTAATTGAGTATAAAGAGGTTGAAATAAAATATTCGAGGCAAACGGGCAATTAAATATTGAAATAAGCTAGTAATAGGGGCTTAAAATAGGAAATTTTGCGAGTTCTCACATAAGTCGAGTTTTAATTCCTCAAATCTCCAATTAATTTTTCTTAATCTACTATTGATCATTCTTACTTCTCCAAAATTAATACACTCTCAATTCAAATATAGCCTCAAAAAACGTGTACTCGTTGTTCCGAACTAAACGAGTTTTCAAAAAGTAAATTTTCTAACAAAACGCTTTAAAAACATAAGAGAGGTGTTTTTCCATATAAATGGATTTTAAGTAGTCGAATTAAATAATTCAGAGAAAAAAAAGTGAATAACTATTTAAATAAACCAATAATATTTGACAAAAATAAGAAAATTTTCGGATCCTCGCACGACCTATTCATGCTGATCATATCTCATTATTAATTCATATCTATTACCATATTATATAGTGATGTTTCTTCCTTTTTTGTAATGTCTAAGATACCCTTCCTCATAATGCTCATCTAATCTAATCTTTCTAATGCTTCTATTTGAGTCCTACATGGTTACAATCTTCCTTAACAAATGATTGAAAGAGATTATAATTATTTGTTATATATTTTGTGTAGTCCCCCAAAATAATCTTTCTAATCTAATCTTCCTAAACAAACGATTATGATCTTTCTAACCCTTCTTTAACAAACCACATCCAAAACATATTACACCAACAATAACTAAATTCATACTTCTCATCTTTTGAACCAAGAACAACATCTTTTGGGGTCTTGCCTGTAAGAAACCTTTTGCTGCATTTCTTTCACTTGTCAACTGGCATAAGTGAAGCATACAGGGTTTCTCTATTTTCTCTATTTTTTCAGTATAAACAACTAGAAAAAAATCAAGAAATCGGTGAAAGAAGAAGTCCCATCTAAGAAAATCACTTTAATTGCTCTTCATGTGCCTTGTTGATGTCCTTTAACTCGATGATCTTTTGCTTTGAGTCTCTCTCCAAAGAATTCATCCCCACAACATCATCAATATTAAGGTTCATATCTCTTTTCTATTAAATTATAAAGTTTCCATAGAGTTTTACCCTTTTTGAGCTTTATTATAATCTAAGACTAACATACCAGAACATATAAAATATTGGCTCACCTTGAATTCAACAAATGATGCATGATTATTATATGGTTTTTTTGGCTCTAGAATCAGGAATTACTCATTGTTATAGGATTGATGAATTTTTTTTTAGTTTCAGAATTTTGAAAGATCATCCGTGAGAGAATTTATTACAGCTCTTAACTCATGATGTTGAACTTATTGCTTTCTTTGGCAACGCGTTATTTTGCAATTTATCCTTCTAGGCCCTACCAACACACATAAGATGGATTATGGATGGTTTATGCATATTGGTAGCAACACGTACACGATGTACAATAAGATCTCTAAATTTAAAACTTAATTATTATGTAGCATATCAAAAGAAATCCTATATTTTATAACTTAACTTTGCAAGTTGTTTCTTTACATTGTTAGTTGTATAGCAGAAAATTTTTTCCTTTACATGGTTAGTTGTATAGTTGGATTCTTTGTTTAATTGGACAATAGGTTTTGTTTTTGTGTCTCTTTTTGACTATTAGAATTTAGTATTTAGCAATATAACTACGTAGCCAATAGCCATGTGAATGTTTATTATTAAAATCTCAAAAGAATATTAATTCAAAAAATTTTGTTAGCACTTACAGGAACTATAGGGCATAAAAGATAACATCATTTTACCAGTCCCTATTAGTGTAATGATTTGGGTAAACACACTTCCATACTATTTAATACCAACTATGTTTGTAAAGACACATCAAAGACTAAGGAACTAGATTAGAAATATTGAACCCTGAGGTTCCAAAGATTTAGGGGTGGTTTGAATAGCAAAGGTATCTAGATTGGAGTATGACTGGTTATCCCTAGTTACTAAACTATTTTAGACACATTTTAATAATATTGGTAGCTAATAACTATTCTCCATATGATGCATCTTTGTTGACAATGGAATTTTAATTAAATTCTAAAAAATTACCATTGGTCTATAAATTATTTTTGTGGCTTATTTCTATCCAATCGGATATTGCCATATGTCACATACACTTGCAAAAAAATTGGTTATTAAATGACCAATTATATTTTGTCACGTGTCAAGTTGGGACGTTCCAATCAATTGAAATTGCGAGGATGTCTCCACCAACCAAATCATTCTACGTGACTCAAAAATTTTTAGATAAATATTTAAATATTTATTTCGTATTAAAGAGATAATATTTAGGATTGTTTAATCCACATATATTTCTTATATACTACAATAGCTTGGCCAGTCAAACGGCGCCACGTCACGTGTCCCCACGAGTTTGGCCAATCGAGAAATTACTTATCTCTTTATTAATAAATATAAAATGCAGAGATAATATTTAACTGGCACAGTCCTAATATGACTGCACGTCTTGCAAGACAAGTAGAGTGGTATACATGGTTTCAACCTTTACCTCATACCACAACTATAAATAGGGGTCTCTCTACCAAGTCGACACACAGAGACACATCAGGAGGCATCTCATACGCTCAAGTATTGAAGCTCCAAGTTACGAAGGTCTGGGTCATCAAGCTCTCCAAGTCTTCCATATATCAAGGCTTGAGTCTTCAAATATTTTCAAATTCTTCAAATCTTTCATATCAAGATTTGAAGGAATCGGTGGTTGATCCAAGTACAAGCTGCGAAGCCCTTGGATTGGCGTTCGAGGAGAAGAATCGAAGGAAACTCTCTATAAGTTCAAGAAAATTCCAGAGATTGTACCCACATATTTTCTTAAATTTATATATTACATATTTGTCGTGTATTTCTTTCTCTTGTCGTTTTGCAGACTTGAAATTTTATCGTGTACAAAATTTTGGTATGCCCAGTGGGACCATCTCTGCCTTCCATCTCTTCTCCTTGAATATTCAACTACATATATCACCAATGGCACCAAAGAACAACAAGTCCATGACTGATCGTTCCAAAACTGCTAATGTCAAACCTGTTCAGGAAACTGCACATGTTGCCACCAATACTCGGGCTATTGGTCCTGTGACAAGGAATATGACGAGAACTTCCACCCAAAGTAGCATGGAAGCTCCATTGGCGCCAACTCCCGTCTTTGGTTCAACATCACCAATGAGCTATTTTTCCACGATGGGAATCCAAGACGTTCCTGCCTCGATTGAGAAGGCTCTTGCCATGTTCGAATCTGGATCCGAATCCAAATTTTCTAAGCATGATGATGATTCATCAAGCACTGATCAGCCTCTTCACATGAAACTCTTCAATCAAGATTTTCTATTGAAGATTTTGCTGCTTCTTCTGCTGCAATGCCTGCTATGATGACAAACACTTTAAGCCTTGAAGAACAAGTTTCGAACATGTCCAAAATGATGGAAACCATGATGAAACACATCAAGGACCAAATGCTCTTATCGCTCAACTGCTCACCCAAAAAGATCACGCTCCTGAAGGAAGCCATATGAACTCTAAGGAGCACCAAAGGTAAAGACAAGGACAAGGTGAAGGAAGTATATGTGACCGCCGAGGGAACTATTCCCGTAGAACAATTGAAAGAACTTATTGAAGGCGTGATCAAAGGAAAAAATGGGAGTAGTTCAAAGTCAAGTTTTACCTACTCCAAACCTTACACTGCTAGAATTGACCACCTAGCAATGCCTGCGGGATATCAACCGCCTAAGTTTCAACAGTTCGATGGGAAAGGTAGTCCAAAATAACATGTGGCCCATTTTGTCGAAACCTACAATAACGCTGGAACCTATGGTGACCTGCTAGTCAAACAGTTCATTTGATCCTTGAAGGACAACGCGTTTGATTGGTACACCGATCTCACTCCGGGGTCCATCGACAGTTGGGAACAGCTGGAGCAAGAGTTCTTGACATGGAGCAAGATTGAATAGCAAAGGTATCTAGATTGGAGTATGACTGGTTATCCCTAGTTACTAAACTATTTTAGACACATTTTAATAATATTGGTAGCTAATAACTATTCTCCATATGATGCATCTTTTTACCCAATTAAAAATGTATGCCAATTTTTGTACCTTAATTTTCAGTTTTACTGGCCCACCTTACATTTAAAGTTCTAAATCAGGTTTTTAACAGTCCAAAATGTTAGATACCCAGCAGAGAATACAGGAAAAATGGTTCAATAAAAGGAGACTTCTTAATTTTAATAGAATTGTTTTGTTTGGGAAAGAAATATTGTCAAATTGCAAGGTTAGTTCAATTTTTGTGTGTCGCGACCCATTTTTTACGATGAAAATAAATATTTATAAAAGATGTGATTTTATTTAAAAATAAGTGAAAAAGGACCTAGAATGGGACTTTAAAAAATGCGACAGTTTGAGTCCAAAATTTAGTCTAAAAGGGTTTTTAAGAAAAAGAGGAGTCGCCACTTGGTATTGAGTTTAGGTGTATCAAGTCACCCAAAAATATTTTTGATAAAAATGAAAATATAATAAAACCCTTTTCGACAACTCCAGATCTTTGAAAAATAAGAGAAAATGAGTTCAGGAGTCACGGTTGAAGAAATGGAAGGCAAATGTTCGATTGACTCGAATCTAAGGCACCCTTTCAACCTAGTCTAAACTAGTTGCGAGGTTTAGTCAAAAATTTTCTTAATCTAATCCTTAAATTTATCATATTTGGATGTTTCTACATGGATGTAAATCTAAAAAAATATCGAGAGGGTTCAAGGGTTTAATTGATACCAATCACATTAATTGCGAAAGCCAAAATAATTCCTTGAAGGGGTCACGAGTATGCATGAATGAAATTCAAAGAAAAGAAAAAAAACTTAAATTATATATCTAGATATAAGTGGCCAAAGAATAGGAATGCAACACAATGGGTACTGTGAGAACCCGAAATTTTCTTATTTTCTAGCCATTATTTTATTTATTTGCACACATTTTCTATATTTTCTTTATTATGAAAAATTTCTAAATAATTTTTATGAGTAAATATAGTTTTTAAATCATTTTTCTAGTATAAGTTAGTTCATGAGATATTAGGAGAGTATATTGGACGTGGGACCCGCTAATGCGTTAAGTGTGATAAATTCGGCCAATGAGGTTAAGTTTTGCATAAAGGGATTGAATTACTAGGTGTTAGAAGATAATTAGAGGTTACCTAGATGGATTAACATTGGAGAGACATGAAAGATAAGTTTAAACCCAAAAGGTGACATGTGTCACATTCTTATTCAACCTTGGACTTTGACCATCTTACTTCAACTTTACTAAATACCAAAATTGACCAAAAATCATCTTCATTTGCATCCTTCTTGGCCGAGCTTCTTGAGAGGAAAGAAGAGAGAGACTTTCAACTTGTTTAATCCATTTCTTGCACAAATCTTGTGATTCAACCACCAAAACTTTAAATCACTCCATAAAAATCCTTTGCTAGGTAGGATTATAGAAGGTGGTGGAGTTGTTTTGGAAGAGGGAAACCTAAGCTACTACCTTTCTTGAGGTGTCAAGGTATGTTGTGTAGAAACTCCTTGTTTGTTCCTAATAATGGTTTATTAGTGACTTGTGGTAGCTAAATAAGTTGTATTGTGGAAGATTTCATGATTTTTAGTGGAGTTTGATAAATTTCTGATTTTATTAGTGATTTTTCTGATTTTATATAATAATTGTTGGTTGGCCATGGATGATGGCTTGTTATGGTCTAAAGTGGAACTTTGGTGTGTTAATTGTAGTTATTTGCGGAAATTTCAGTTTTAGGGTTTCAATTTGGGGCTTTTCTAGGGTTTGTTGTGGAACTCTTGATTGGCTAAGATTAAAGGGTATTGTAACCCTAATAGGGTGTGTTGAATGGCTTATGAATGGTAGATGTATTTGTGGTTGTGTTGGATGAAAATAAATGGTTGTTTGTAGGATGGAGAATCTGAAATTTTAGGGGAAATGCTGTCCAACTTTTAAGTCTATGTGATTCTTTGGAATTGGGTTGTTTTGTGTGGAAATGTGTGACTTTAGGGGTTGTCTAAACCTTTGGCACCACATGTTCCGTATTTTGTTTCCACGTTCTATTTTGGCCATGCATTAGTCATTTTGATTAGGTTTATGACTCGTGTGCGAGTCTCAATTGTGTTTCTTGATTGTTATAGGACGTGCCAGTGATTCAAGGCGTACGTTGGGCGGAAATTTGTGACTTTGCTTTGCTTGAATTGGTGAGTGTACTACTCACATGATTGTTATTTTGTGGCTTTATGGTACTTGAAATCTGTGACTGAACTGTTTGTGATTACAGCTTATGCTAGATGAGACGAGGGTGTACTTGATCGCTCTCGTACTCTATGGCTTATTTGACCGTTTACTGTATCACATGGAATTCTTTTGATTATACTTGAACTGATGTTGTTTGGACGTGTATCCAACGACTTTTACTGTTAACTCTGAGCTCAACCTCTTTGGAAGTCAATTGACTCGAGCCAGTAAGGACTTGGTCGAGGAAAATTGACAAGCCATGGGGACTGTTTTGAGGAATCTTTGGGTATGAGACCCTTGATTCCGATATACTCGAGTATTACCATTTTTGTTCTGCTTGGTGTTCGGGCCCGGTAAGAGGAATGTGTGGTGGACGGAAATCGGAGTAAAGAGGAGTCTACGGTTATGGTTACACTTTATACATTGACGGAGAGTCAATGAGGTGAGATCAAGTATGGAAAAAGAGGAAAATGGCTCTTGAGAGCCGTCCGTATCCTTTTACTCTCATTTGTTGTGTGGTGTTAGTTTTGCTCACTTGATGAACGTATTTGAATTGAGTATCATCATGTTTATGTGCTCCTTGAATGCTTGAGTGATGGTATCTCATTGGGCGAAAGCTCACTCCGTTAATTTTGTTTTCCTTATAGGGAACAACCTTTTGGACCTGTGATTTTTGGAAGAATGAGTTGAGCTAGTCTAGATATTTTTGTATAGCTCCTCAGTGGTTGGAAACCCTAAATGTACCTGGATCCAAATGTTTCCTTTTGATTTGTAAATGTACGAATATGGTATATAAAAGTGTTTAGTCATGTTCATGTGTTATTTTGGGTTTGTAAATGTCCATTTTCAAGGATTATATGAAGTTAATTGTTTTCAGTTGGGTTTCGGACAGGTTCGAAATTTGAACGAAGAAGAAAAATTTTGGAGAGAAACTGTGCAGGAGAATCCGGCTGCAAATCCGGCCAGATCTTGGCCGGATTGCCGGCCGGATTGACATGGATTTTTGAATCCATGGAATTTCAGCTACTGCCTCTAATCCAGCCAGGAATCCGACCAGAATCCGGCCGGATTGTGACGTGGCAGTCACTATTCACGTTCCGTTTTGATTTTCATTTTTTCATTTCGTGATTGTTGATTTGTTTAAGCGCGCTAATGTATTCCGGAACGATTTGAGTTGTGTATAACCGTCTTAGTAGTCCTGGCAAGAGTTGGGCAGGCAGTTCGCTGACCCCTTTGGTACGCCTTAGGGGAAGGTGGGGCTGTCACAGGTACGGGAGGCAAAAACTCGTGACATAATTTTTTTATACAGGGATTAATGGGTATTTAAACTAAAAAGTTATAATCACCCATTTTCTATGTTCAAAGAATAATTTTCCTAATATAGACAAGCAAATGAACTAACTTATTTTGCAATTTCTTAAATGAGATGCAATTCTAAATGATATGATTAACACATATAGAGGATCGGGGATAATATAATAGGCAATATCATGCAAATGAGAAAAGATCCTAAAAATAAAAATATGCATGAAAATGTAATGAATATCACACAAAAATGAATCTAACGCACGAACGATCTAAGGGTTTAGCATTGAACTAGCCTACTTCTAAAAATCCTTACTAGCATTGGACTAGCAAGTAAACTGAGGGAGAAGCCACAACTAGCGTTGAACTGGTGTGGTGACATCATGCATTCTTAATACATAGTAAGACAAATAGGGCATAAATTAAAACAAATAAATAGATAAGAGCACATAAGCATAATATCTAGATACAAAAATCCTAAGAAAAGCGAATAAAGCACATAAACACGCAAAAATCTATCTATTACAGTGGGGAACCTAACTACAATCTAAAATGGGGAAATAAAATAAAATAAATAAATAAATAAAAAAATCCTATCTACCCTATCTATTACAATAGGAGACCTAAATCTAAAATGGGAATATATAATAAAACAAATCTAATTATCATATCTATTACATTTTTGAGGTATTTAAATGCCTCTCAAATAATTATAAAAATTAACTAAAAAAATATAAGAAAATTTGAATGAACATTTAAATCAAATAAATAAAGCATATAAAAATATAGAAACACATAGGAACACGTAGGAGCACATAATTGAAATTGAAATAATAATAATAGGGGTACTTCCCTTTTGAAGTGGGGACTAAATGGAGTCAAATTGCTCTATTTATACTCAAAATGAACAAAAGAATCATGGCACCAATTTAATTGAAAAAAATAATAATAAAAGTACTAAATTCACACTAATACGTCAAACATAAAGAAATTTCAGAACAGATAAAAAAATTACAAATTAAATATATTCAAAAGTAACATAATTAGCTATTTAAGAAAAAAAAAACCATAAGAAAGAGAGTCAAAATTCACTAGGGACTAAATTGCAAAAATAAAAAAACTTTTGGGGTTAAAAATAAAATTTTCCAAAGTTTAGGATGTGACGGCCCCACCTCCCCCCTAAGGCGAACCAAAGGGTTCGGCGGGCCGCCTGCCCAACTCTCGCCGGGACTCAAAATTTTAAAACAATAAAATTAAATAAACCTACAAGCATACTATTCACAAGATATCTAACGCCAAAAGAGTTCTATTTACATCTTCAAAAGTATCGAGTCAAACCACTCTAATACATTAGAATAACAACCAGCAGAAGGTAGACCCTATGGAGGGTTCTTATACAAACCACCAAAACAAAAACAAACATCCTAACTGTCTGACTGTTACAATCAAACCTAACTATACTAGTGTATGTGTCAAAAGTCCCCGCGTCGGCCCCTGCTAAAGAAAACAAAAGGAAAGGGGTAAGCTATATGCTTAGTAAGTAAACAGGGGCAAAAGCGTAAATCTCACGTAACAACAATTGCACAGTAAGAGTAAAGCAAAAGCAGAAAAGTAACATCACATAATAAGGATACAGGTGGCTCCAAAGCCAAGTCATTTGCCATGCGTGATCTCCTGTCGACACTCCGTCGACCATAAATAAGGTCCGTAGAAACTTCACTTGTACACCCACCGAACACCTTATCACCCTCACTGGCCAGTCACCTCACAAACTTGCCCGGGCAAACGAAATCACAAACTTGAGCTTGAGTCACAAGCTCGGGTCACAAACTTGGTCCACATTCTCAGTGAACCGGATTCACAAACTTGGTGACCTCAGACTAAGTTGGACTGGCTTCGACCAAGCCCTGACCGGCTCGAATAGTCCATCTCGGTCGGAAGATCAACCCCAAACTCACAAACTTCATAAAATTATTCAAAAGTCACCCCGAGCCACAAGTTCAAGGGGTTTAGTTCCAAAATGATTCATATACATATGCCATATACAAATGTGTGCGTAAATTAGGGTTTAGGTCGAGTGCGATAAAGTACACCCTCGCCTAGGTACCCTTTTCATACATATCAAAACACATAAGCAACTAACACATAAGAGCGGCCTGAATACTTACACAACGAACAAAAGAGCAAAAGTATGAAATTCGTGCCGCGAGGAGTAGCTAGTAGGCCCCACCGGCTCCACCTAGCTCACCAACGTCTGAAATTGAAGATTGTGTCACAATATATCACAAACGGCTACTAACATACTTAAAACAAGCAAAACGGCAAAATCGGCACATGCAAGTGCGGAAACGGCAAAACGGGTGCACGCGCCCGCGCGGAACAGCAAACGGAAATGGTCAAATCTGCCTTCTCAAACCGTTTTGATCAAAAGTTAGACTAGGAATGTCGGATCAAGGTACATGAGGTACCGTTAAGAAGCTAAGAGGAAGGGCTACTATTTTCATGAAGACACCTAAGTCCGGATCTGAACAGAAATAGGTCGAAAGTATGGAAAATCGTTCAAGAAATTCGCACTTTAGAGTGACGAACAGGGTATGTTGGCTGGACCATAACTCCCAGCTCACAAATCGAAATCAGAAAATTCCAAAGGCATTTGAAATATGAGACATAAGGTTAAAACTTTGATGTTTCGGTCAAGACCTGAATCCTTTCAGAACAGAACGAAAATTGAGTGCCAAAGTACCCGTCAGAACTGTCCAGATCAAAGGCAGTTCTGACGATCAATCTTGTTTTGGTCATAACGGAAGCTACGGAACTCGGAATTCGACGTACTTTATACCATTTCGAAGCTAAAACCAAGATCTAAATTTCTTATGAAGGAGTCGACACCCAGATCGTACAGGATCAAAACCGAAAAATGCACGGTCAGAGGCTGAAATTCAAAACGTACACAATTTCAGGGTACAAAACAGGTGCGAGTGTTTTGGTTATAACCCGAGCTACACAGATCCGTTTGACTGAAAATTTTGCAAATATATTCAGGACATAAGAGGCTACAATATTTAATAATTCCACTCAGTCCAGTTTCGAGGGTAACTAGGTCAAACATGCAAGAAACTACACCAGAACCGGAAAAACAGATTCACAAAACGCATTCTAGCGGAAACATCATAAATCAGGTTAGCCAAGTCCAAATCCAGAAATTCCAAAACCAGCTGAAATCTAAGAAATAGGGTTACATTTCATCAGAAGACCTCAACAACCAATTCGGAAGCAATCCTGACCAAAACAACCAATTACAGGCGCAATTCTTACATTCGGGTAAAACCAGAACAGCAATAGTAATTTCGACTTTTCTCATTCCACACTATTCCGATTGATCTGAAATTTTGTAGACACCTTTAAAATGTCATTCCCTACAACTTTCATGTTTTGAGATAAGGCCAATTCGGCCTCTATCTAGGACCTAAAAAAACGGACAGAATGCTCCCTTAAGAACCATGCATTTACCGCACTTGCGGGTCCCACGTTCAAAATACGCTCTTAATTTCTCAAAAACTAACCGACACTAGAAAAATCATTTTAAAACT
Organism: Coffea eugenioides; assembly: GCF_003713205.1. Classification (NCBI taxonomy): domain Eukaryota; kingdom Viridiplantae; phylum Streptophyta; class Magnoliopsida; order Gentianales; family Rubiaceae; genus Coffea; species Coffea eugenioides. The sequence continues at coordinate 14,392,032 of NC_040035.1, read as the reverse complement.
ATCTTTGCTCATAAACTTTATCTGGGGATTTTTTCTAATAAAGAAATGTAGAAAAGGCGGGTGATTAAAAAAAAAATAAACCCTAGAAAATTAGAAAATTTCCGGGTTCTCACTCTCATTCTTTCGGGGCGTCACAAACTCCCCTCCTTAAAAGAATGTCGTCCTCGACATTCCATCTTGTACCAATCAAGTCGAGATATCCCGCAAGAATCTCTCAAGCATTCCAAGCAGACACTAAGAGTCAAATCAAACCCACAGTCCGGCATCCTAAACTTCAAGCCTAGGATACACTACAGAGATCTGAAGCCTAAGCTCTGATACCAACTGTGACAGCCCCACCTCCCCCTAAGGCGAACCAGAGGGTTCGGCGGGCCGCCAGCCCAGCTCTCGCCGGGACTCAGTCTTTCACTACATTCCTCAAACAGATTACAAGATAAAACTTCAAATATTACATCAAATGCTCCAATAAATAATTACATATCAAAAGCGAAGCGTCCATGCTTCCACTGCGCCACTCTGATCCTTGATACCAACCATTCACACGGAGAACTTTAATACAAACGTTTCCTTCGCCACGAGCCCTGTGGAGGGGAATAAAATAGTTTTGGGGTGAGCTAGAAGCTCAGCGAGTAACCAGCAAAATCAGTAATCAAATATATTTCACAATGTTGCATTTCGATCCTTTCGATGATGTCATGATTCAGAGATCAAATGTCCGTTTATTGCTCTCGTGAGCCAGTGAAGTCATAGCACTTGAACACCCAACGCTTAAATAGAACATTTAACATTCACATTAACATTAAGAGGGAGCCCCTTTTTGAGCTCCGGAGCCATTTGCTCCAAGTAAACAGAGGTGGAGACGTTGGTGTCCAGCACAAGACTCCCCAAGAGCTCATTGAAGCCAAAATCATATCATGAATTCACATGCAAGCACGCATGAGATGCAGTCGAGTAAATAATGCAAGAAACATTTCATAAGAAGCTTTAACAATAGTTTGGGGTCACTCACCTCCACGGCTCAGAAATCATCCAGCATATAACATTGCCTTGCTCAAATCCAAGTCTTAGATCACAAACTCAATGCAAACAAATCCCTTCAAAGTTCGGACAGCACTTCCCCTGAATTTGCTAACTTTTCCAGCCATCATGGCTTCATTATTTCCTCATTCCATCCCAAAGGTACACACACAACAACAAGTTCATCCAATATCCATTCAGCAAGCTCCAAGTAGTACTAGTACAAGTCAAGCTAGGGAAAAGTCCGGAAATGAAAGTTAAGCTCAAAACAAGAAAAACAGTTTTTGACGTCATTTTGCGGTAATGGTACCAAAGGCGCTACGATTGTCGGATGAAGGTTCAAGACCCACCCTTTCGAAGCTAAGAGACAGGGCTACAATATTACAGAAGGTCACTCAACCCAGTTTCGAGTTTAACCAGGTCAAAAAATGCAAGATACCATACCAGAAACACAAAAACAGATTCACAGAACGCATTCTAGCGGAAACATCATAAAGCAGGCTATCCAAGTCCAAATCCAGAAATTCCAAAACCATAAGAAATCTAAGAAACAGGGCTAAATTTCATATTAATACCTCAACAACCAATTCGGAAGCAATTCCAGCCAAAACAACCAATTACAGGCGCAATTCTTACATTCGGGTAAAACCAGAACAGCAATAGTAATTTCGACTTTTCTCATTCTACACAACTCCGATTGACCTGATATTTTGTAGGCACCTTCAAAATGTCATTCCATACAACTTTCATGTTTTAATCCAAGGCCAATTCTGCCTCTAACTAGGAGCTACAAATTCGGGCAGAATGAAGAACATCAAACCCTAGCTTTCCAAGATTTCTTCCAAAACAGAAATTGGTTGCAATTAACCACCAAATACACCTTCTAGCTTCATTCTATATCATTTACAATCATCATACATAGCCACACAATCATGTTCATATTAAAACAGAAAAATCCCCAAAAATTATAAAACTTCACCAATTCAACCAAACTCAAGATATAATCCATAAAAGTGCATCTTATACCACCACCAATCATGAATTGAACATCATTAGAGGAAGGAGAGGGGTCCTTCACAACTCACCTTAGCAATACAAGAGATAGAGCAACTAGTCACCTTAGCTTTCCAAACAACTTCACAACCAAGCTCAACTCCACCAAACTAAGAGGTTTTATGGAGTAATTGGAAGATTAATCGGTTTAATTGAAAGATTGGGCAAGATTGGAGACTAGAAAATTGAGAGCTTTTCTTCCCTTTTTTGAGCAAGAGAATTCGGCCAAGAAGCTTGCAAAATGAAGAGATTTTTGGTCAATTTCAATTAAATGGTAAAGTTATGAATAGTAGTCAAACTCAAGACTAAATCTTACGGTGACACTTGTCACCTTTAGGTTTAAAACTTATCTTTTTGTCTCTCCAATGCAAATATCTTAACACTTTGTAAAATAATATCACTTAATAGAAATTTCCAACAAGTTGTCAAAAATATAATGCATTTACCGCACTTGCGGGTCCCACGTTCAAAATACGCTCTTAATTTCTCAAAAACTAACCGATACTAGAAAAATCATTTTAAAACTATCTTTGCTCATAAACTTTATCTGGGGATTTTTTCTAATAAAAAAATGTAGAAAAGGCGGGCGATTAAAAAAAAAATAAACCCTAGAAAATTAGAAAATTTCCGGGTTCTCACTCTCATTCTTTCGGGGCGTCACAAACTCCCCTCCTTAAAAGAATGTCGTCCTCGACATTCCATCTTGTACCAATCAAGTCGAGATATCCCGCAAGAATCTCTCAAGCATTCCAAGCAGACACTAAGAGTCAAATCAAACCCACAGTCCGGCATCCTAAACTTCAAGCCTAGGATACACTACAGAGATCTGAAGCCTAAGCTCTGATACCAACTGTGACAGCCCCACCTCCCCCTAAGGCGAACCAGAGGGTTCGGCGGGCCGCCTGCCCAGCTCTCGCCGGGACTCAGTCGTTCACTACATTCCTCAAACAGATTACAAGATAAAACTTCAAATATTACATCAAATTCTCCAATAAATAATTACATATCAAAAGCGAAGCGTCCATGCTTCCACTGCGCCACTCTGATCCTTGATACCAACCATTCACACGGAGAACTTTAATACAAACGTTTCCTTCGCCACGAGCCCTGTGGAGGGGAATAAAATAGTTTTGGGGTGAGCTAGAAGCTCAGCGAGTAACCAGCAAAATCAGTAATCAAATATATTTCACAATGTTGCATTTCGATCCTTTCGATGATGTCATGATTCAGAGATCAAATGTCCGTTTATTGCTCTCGTGAGCCAGTGAAGTCATAGCACTTGAACACCCAACGCTCAAATAGAACATTTAACATTCACATTAACATTAAGAGGGAGCCCCTTTTTTGAGCTCCGGAGCCATTTGCTCCAAGTAAACAGAGGTGGAGACGTTGGTGTCCAGCACAAGACTCCCCAAGAGCTCATTGAAGCCAAAATCATATCATGAATTCACATGCAAGCACGCATGAGATGCAGTCGAGTAAATAATGCAAGAAACATTTCATAAGAAGCTTTAACAATAGTTTGGGGTCACTCACCTCCACGGCTCAGAAATCATCCAGCATATAACATTGCCTTGCTCAAATCCAAGTCTTAGATCACAAACTCAATGCAAACAAATCCCTTCAAAGTTCGGACAGCACTTCCCCTGAATTTGCTAACTTTTCCAGCCATCATGGCTTCATTATTTCCTCATTCCATCCCAAAGGTACACACACAACAACAAGTTCATCCAATATCCATTCAGCAAGCTCCAAGTAGTACTAGTACAAGTCAAGCTAGGGAAAAGTCCGGAAATGAAAGTTAAGCTCAAAACAAGAAAAACAGTTTTTGACGTCATTTTGCGGTAATGGTACCAAAGGCGCTACGATTGTCGGATGAAGGTTCAAGACCCACCCTTTCGAAGCTAAGAGACAGGGCTACAATATTACAGAAGGTCACTCAACCCAGTTTCGAGTTTAACCAGGTCAAAAAATGCAAGATACCATACCAGAAACACAAAAACAGATTCACAGAACGCATTCTAGCGGAAACATCATAAAGCAGGCTATCCAAGTCCAAATCCAGAAATTCCAAAACCATAAGAAATCTAAGAAATAGGGCTAAATTTCATATTAATACCTCAACAACCAATTCGGAAGCAATTCCAGCCAAAACAACCAATTACAGGCGCAATTCTTACATTCGGGTAAAACCAGAACAGCAATAGTAATTTTGACTTTTCTCATTCTACACAACTCCGATTGACCTGATATTTTGTAGGCACCTTCAAAATGTCATTCCATACAACTTTCATGTTTTAATCCAAGGCCAATTCTGCCTCTAACTAGGAGCTACAAATTCGGGCAGAATGAAGAACATCAAACCCTAGCTTTCCAAGATTTCTTCCAAAACAGAAATTGGTTGCAATTAACCACCAAATACACCTTCTAGCTTCATTCTATATCATTTACAATCATCATACATAGCCACACAATCATGTTCATATTAAAACAGAAAAATCCCCAAAAATTATAAAACTTCACCAATTCAACCAAACTCAAGATATAATCCATAAAAGTGCATCTTATACCACCACCAATCATGAATTGAACATCATTAGAGGAAGGAGAGGGGTCCTTCACAACTCACCTTAGCAATACAAGAGATAGAGCAACTAGTCACCTTAGCTTTCCAAACAACTTCACAACCAAGCTCAACTCCACCAAACTAAGAGGTTTTATGGAGTAATTGGAAGATTAATCGGTTTAATTGAAAGATTGGGCAAGATTGGAGACTAGAAAATTGAGAGCTTTTCTTCCCTTTTTTGAGCAAGAGAATTCGGCCAAGAAGCTTGCAAAATGAAGAGATTTTTGGTCAATTTCAATTAAATGGTAAAGTTATGAATAGTAGTCAAACTCAAGACTAAATCTTACGGTGACACTTGTCACCTTTAGGTTTAAAACTTATCTTTTTGTCTCTCCAATGCAAATATCTTAACACTTTGTAAAATAATATCACTTAATAGAAATTTCCAACAAGTTGTCAAAAATATAATGCATTTACCGCACTTGCGGGTCCCACGTTCAAAATACGCTCTTAATTTCTCAAAAACTAACCGATACTAGAAAAATCATTTTAAAACTATCTTTGCTCATAAACTTTATCTGGGGATTTTTTCTAATAAAAAAATGTAGAAAAGGCGGGCGATTAAAAAAAAAATAAACCCTAGAAAATTAGAAAATTTCCGGGTTCTCACTCTCATTCTTTCGGGGCGTCACAAACTCCCCTCCTTAAAAGAATGTCGTCCTCGACATTCCATCTTGTACCAATCAAGTCGAGATATCCCGCAAGAATCTCTCAAGCATTCCAAGCAGACACTAAGAGTCAAATCAAACCCACAGTCCGGCATCCTAAACTTCAAGCCTAGGATACACTACAGAGATCTGAAGCCTAAGCTCTGATACCAACTGTGACAGCCCCACCTCCCCCTAAGGCGAACCAGAGGGTTCGGCGGGCCGCCTGCCCAGCTCTCGCCGGGACTCAGTCGTTCACTACATTCCTCAAACAGATTACAAGATAAAACTTCAAATATTACATCAAATTCTCCAATAAATAATTACATATCAAAAGCGAAGCGTCCATGCTTCCACTGCGCCACTCTGATCCTTGATACCAACCATTCACACGGAGAACTTTAATACAAACGTTTCCTTCGCCACGAGCCCTGTGGAGGGGAATAAAATAGTTTTGGGGTGAGCTAGAAGCTCAGCGAGTAACCAGCAAAATCAGTAATCAAATATATTTCACAATGTTGCATTTCGATCCTTTCGATGATGTCATGATTCAGAGATCAAATGTCCGTTTATTGCTCTCGTGAGCCAGTGAAGTCATAGCACTTGAACACCCAACGCTCAAATAGAACATTTAACATTCACATTAACATTAAGAGGGAGCCCCTTTTTGAGCTCCGGAGCCATTTGCTCCAAGTAAACAGAGGTGGAGACGTTGGTGTCCAGCACAAGACTCCCCAAGAGCTCATTGAAGCCAAAATCATATCATGAATTCACATGCAAGCACGCATGAGATGCAGTCGAGTAAATAATGCAAGAAACATTTCATAAGAAGCTTTAACAATAGTTTGGGGTCACTCACCTCCACGGCTCAGAAATCATCCAGCATATAACATTGCCTTGCTCAAATCCAAGTCTTAGATCACAAACTCAATGCAAACAAATCCCTTCAAAGTTCGGACAGCACTTCCCCTGAATTTGCTAACTTTTCCAGCCATCATGGCTTCATTATTTCCTCATTCCATCCCAAAGGTACACACACAACAACAAGTTCATCCAATATCCATTCAGCAAGCTCCAAGTAGTACTAGTACAAGTCAAGCTAGGGAAAAGTCCGGAAATGAAAGTTAAGCTCAAAACAAGAAAAACAGTTTTTGACGTCATTTTGCGGTAATGGTACCAAAGGCGCTACGATTGTCGGATGAAGGTTCAAGACCCACCCTTTCGAAGCTAAGAGACAGGGCTACAATATTACAGAAGGTCACTCAACCCAGTTTCGAGTTTAACCAGGTCAAAAAATGCAAGATACCATACCAGAAACACAAAAACAGATTCACAGAACGCATTCTAGCGGAAACATCATAAAGCAGGCTATCCAAGTCCAAATCCAGAAATTCCAAAACCATAAGAAATCTAAGAAACAGGGCTAAATTTCATATTAATACCTCAACAACCAATTCGGAAGCAATTCCAGCCAAAACAACCAATTACAGGCGCAATTCTTACATTCGGGTAAAACCAGAACAGCAATAGTAATTTTGACTTTTCTCATTCTACACAACTCCGATTGACCTGATATTTTGTAGGCACCTTCAAAATGTCATTCCATACAACTTTCATGTTTTAATCCAAGGCCAATTCTGCCTCTAACTAGGAGCTACAAATTCGGGCAGAATGAAGAACATCAAACCCTAGCTTTCCAAGATTTCTTCCAAAACAGAAATTGGTTGCAATTAACCACCAAATACACCTTCTAGCTTCATTCTATATCATTTACAATCATCATACATAGCCACACAATCATGTTCATATTAAAACAGAAAAATCCCCAAAAATTATAAAACTTCACCAATTCAACCAAACTCAAGATATAATCCATAAAAGTGCATCTTATACCACCACCAATCATGAATTGAACATCATTAGAGGAAGGAGAGGGGTCCTTCACAACTCACCTTAGCAATACAAGAGATAGAGCAACTAGTCACCTTAGCTTTCCAAACAACTTCACAACCAAGCTCAACTCCACCAAACTAAGAGGTTTTATGGAGTAATTGGAAGATTAATCGGTTTAATTGAAAGATTGGGCAAGATTGGAGACTAGAAAATTGAGAGCTTTTCTTCCCTTTTTTGAGCAAGAGAATTCGGCCAAGAAGCTTGCAAAATGAAGAGATTTTTGGTCAATTTCAATTAAATGGTAAAGTTATGAATAGTAGTCAAACTCAAGACTAAATCTTACGGTGACACTTGTCACCTTTAGGTTTAAAACTTATCTTTTTGTCTCTCCAATGCAAATATCTTAACACTTTGTAAAATAATATCACTTAATAGAAATTTCCAACAAGTTGTCAAAAATATAATGCATTTACCGCACTTGCGGGTCCCACGTTCAAAATACGCTCTTAATTTCTCAAAAACTAACCGATACTAGAAAAATCATTTTAAAACTATCTTTGCTCATAAACTTTATCTGGGGATTTTTTCTAATAAAAAAATGTAGAAAAGGCGGGCGATTAAAAAAAAAATAAACCCTAGAAAATTAGAAAATTTCCGGGTTCTCACTCTCATTCTTTCGGGGCGTCACAAACTCCCCTCCTTAAAAGAATGTCGTCCTCGACATTCCATCTTGTACCAATCAAGTCGAGATATCCCGCAAGAATCTCTCAAGCATTCCAAGCAGACACTAAGAGTCAAATCAAACCCACAGTCCGGCATCCTAAACTTCAAGCCTAGGATACACTACAGAGATCTGAAGCCTAAGCTCTGATACCAACTGTGACAGCCCCACCTCCCCCTAAGGCGAACCAGAGGGTTCGGCGGGCCGCCTGCCCAGCTCTCGCCGGGACTCAGTCGTTCACTACATTCCTCAAACAGATTACAAGATAAAACTTCAAATATTACATCAAATTCTCCAATAAATAATTACATATCAAAAGCGAAGCGTCCATGCTTCCACTGCGCCACTCTGATCCTTGATACCAACCATTCACATGGAGAACTTTAATACAAACGTTTCCTTCGCCACGAGCCCTGTGGAGGGGAATAAAATAGTTTTGGGGTGAGCTAGAAGCTCAGCGAGTAACCAGCAAAATCAGTAATCAAATATATTTCACAATGTTGCATTTCGATCCTTTCGATGATGTCATGATTCAGAGATCAAATGTCCGTTTATTGCTCTCGTGAGCCAGTGAAGTCATAGCACTTGAACACCCAACGCTCAAATAGAACATTTAACATTCACATTAACATTAAGAGGGAGCCCCTTTTTGAGCTCCGGAGCCATTTGCTCCAAGTAAACAGAGGTGGAGACGTTGGTGTCCAGCACAAGACTCCCCAAGAGCTCATTGAAGCCAAAATCATATCATGAATTCACATGCAAGCACGCATGAGATGCAGTCGAGTAAATAATGCAAGAAACATTTCATAAGAAGCTTTAACAATAGTTTGGGGTCACTCACCTCCACGGCTCAGAAATCATCCAGCATATAACATTGCCTTGCTCAAATCCAAGTCTTAGATCACAAACTCAATGCAAACAAATCCCTTCAAAGTTCGGACAGCACTTCCCCTGAATTTGCTAACTTTTCCAGCCATCATGGCTTCATTATTTCCTCATTCCATCCCAAAGGTACACACACAACAACAAGTTCATCCAATATCCATTCAGCAAGCTCCAAGTAGTACTAGTACAAGTCAAGCTAGGGAAAAGTCCGGAAATGAAAGTTAAGCTCAAAACAAGAAAAACAGTTTTTGACGTCATTTTGCGGTAATGGTACCAAAGGCGCTACGATTGTCGGATGAAGGTTCAAGACCCACCCTTTCGAAGCTAAGAGACAGGGCTACAATATTACAGAAGGTCACTCAACCCAGTTTCGAGTTTAACCAGGTCAAAAAATGCAAGATACCATACCAGAAACACAAAAACAGATTCACAGAACGCATTCTAGCGGAAACATCATAAAGCAGGCTATCCAAGTCCAAATCCAGAAATTCCAAAACCATAAGAAATCTAAGAAACAGGGCTAAATTTCATATTAATACCTCAACAACCAATTCGGAAGCAATTCCAGCCAAAACAACCAATTACAGGCGCAATTCTTACATTCGGGTAAAACCAGAACAGCAATAGTAATTTTGACTTTTCTCATTCTACACAACTCCGATTGACCTGATATTTTGTAGGCACCTTCAAAATGTCATTCCATACAACTTTCATGTTTTAATCCAAGGCCAATTCTGCCTCTAACTAGGAGCTACAAATTCGGGCAGAATGAAGAACATCAAACCCTAGCTTTCCAAGATTTCTTCCAAAACAGAAATTGGTTGCAATTAACCACCAAATACACCTTCTAGCTTCATTCTATATCATTTACAATCATCATACATAGCCACACAATCATGTTCATATTAAAACAGAAAAATCCCCAAAAATTATAAAACTTCACCAATTCAACCAAACTCAAGATATAATCCATAAAAGTGCATCTTATACCACCACCAATCATGAATTGAACATCATTAGAGGAAGGAGAGGGGTCCTTCACAACTCACCTTAGCAATACAAGAGATAGAGCAACTAGTCACCTTAGCTTTCCAAACAACTTCACAACCAAGCTCAACTCCACCAAACTAAGAGGTTTTATGGAGTAATTGGAAGATTAATCGGTTTAATTGAAAGATTGGGCAAGATTGGAGACTAGAAAATTGAGAGCTTTTCTTCCCTTTTTTGAGCAAGAGAATTCGGCCAAGAAGCTTGCAAAATGAAGAGATTTTTGGTCAATTTCAATTAAATGGTAAAGTTATGAATAGTAGTCAAACTCAAGACTAAATCTTACGGTGACACTTGTCACCTTTAGGTTTAAAACTTATCTTTTTGTCTCTCCAATGCAAATATCTTAACACTTTGTAAAATAATATCACTTAATAGAAATTTCCAACAAGTTGTCAAAAATATAATGCATTTACCGCACTTGCGGGTCCCACGTTCAAAATACGCTCTTAATTTCTCAAAAACTAACCGATACTAGAAAAATCATTTTAAAACTATCTTTGCTCATAAACTTTATCTGGGGATTTTTTCTAATAAAAAAATGTAGAAAAGGCGGGCGATTAAAAAAAAAATAAACCCTAGAAAATTAGAAAATTTCCGGGTTCTCACTCTCATTCTTTCGGGGCGTCACAAACTCCCCTCCTTAAAAGAATGTCGTCCTCGACATTCCATCTTGTACCAATCAAGTCGAGATATCCCGCAAGAATCTCTCAAGCATTCCAAGCAGACACTAAGAGTCAAATCAAACCCACAGTCCGGCATCCTAAACTTCAAGCCTAGGATACACTACAGAGATCTGAAGCCTAAGCTCTGATACCAACTGTGACAGCCCCACCTCCCCCTAAGGCGAACCAGAGGGTTCGGCGGGCCGCCTGCCCAGCTCTCGCCGGGACTCAGTCGTTCACTACATTCCTCAAACAGATTACAAGATAAAACTTCAAATATTACATCAAATTCTCCAATAAATAATTACATATCAAAAGCGAAGCGTCCATGCTTCCACTGCGCCACTCTGATCCTTGATACCAACCATTCACATGGAGAACTTTAATACAAACGTTTCCTTCGCCACGAGCCCTGTGGAGGGGAATAAAATAGTTTTGGGGTGAGCTAGAAGCTCAGCGAGTAACCAGCAAAATCAGTAATCAAATATATTTCACAATGTTGCATTTCGATCCTTTCGATGATGTCATGATTCAGAGATCAAATGTCCGTTTATTGCTCTCGTGAGCCAGTGAAGTCATAGCACTTGAACACCCAACGCTCAAATAGAACATTTAACATTCACATTAACATTAAGAGGGAGCCCCTTTTTGAGCTCCGGAGCCATTTGCTCCAAGTAAACAGAGGTGGAGACGTTGGTGTCCAGCACAAGACTCCCCAAGAGCTCATTGAAGCCAAAATCATATCATGAATTCACATGCAAGCACGCATGAGATGCAGTCGAGTAAATAATGCAAGAAACATTTCATAAGAAGCTTTAACAATAGTTTGGGGTCACTCACCTCCACGGCTCAGAAATCATCCAGCATATAACATTGCCTTGCTCAAATCCAAGTCTTAGATCACAAACTCAATGCAAACAAATCCCTTCAAAGTTCGGACAGCACTTCCCCTGAATTTGCTAACTTTTCCAGCCATCATGGCTTCATTATTTCCTCATTCCATCCCAAAGGTACACACACAACAACAAGTTCATCCAATAGCCATTCAGCAAGCTCCAAGTAGTACTAGTACAAGTCAAGCTAGGGAAAAGTCCGGAAATGAAAGTTAAGCTCAAAACCAGAAAAACAGTTTTTGACGTCATTTTGCGGTAATGGTACCAAAGGCGCTACGATTGTCGGATGAAGGTTCAAGACCCACCCTTTCGAAGCTAAGAGACAGGGCTACAATATTACAGAAGGTCACTCAACCCAGTTTCGAGTGTAACCAGGTCAAAAAATGCAAGATACCATACCAGAAACACAAAAACAGATTCACAGAACGCATTCTAGCGGAAACATCATAAAGCAGGCTATCCAAGTCCAAATCCAGAAATTCCAAAACCATAAGAAATCTAAGAAACAGGGCTAAATTTCATATTAATACCTCAACAACCAATTCGGAAGCAATTCCAGCCAAAACAACCAATTACAGGCGCAATTCTTACATTCGGGTAAAACCAGAACAGCAATAGTAATTTCGACTTTTCTCATTCTACACAACTCCGATTGACCTGATATTTTGTAGGCACCTTCAAAATGTCATTCCATACAACTTTCATGTTTTAATCCAAGGCCAATTCTGCCTCTAACTAGGAGCTACAAATTCGGGCAGAATGAAGAACATCAAACCCTAGCTTTCCAAGATTTCTTCCAAAACAGAAATTGGTTGCAATTAACCACCAAATACACCTTCTAGCTTCATTCTATATCATTTACAATCATCATACATAGCCACACAATCATGTTCATATTAAAACAGAAAAATCCCCAAAAATTATAAAACTTCACCAATTCAACCAAACTCAAGATATAATCCATAAAAGTGCATCTTATACCACCACCAATCATGAATTGAACATCATTAGAGGAAGGAGAGGGGTCCTTCACAACTCACCTTAGCAATACAAGAGATAGAGCAACTAGTCACCTTAGCTTTCCAAACAACTTCACAACCAAGCTCAACTCCACCAAACTAAGAGGTTTTATGGAGTAATTGGAAGATTAATCGGTTTAATTGAAAGATTGGGCAAGATTGGAGACTAGAAAATTGAGAGCTTTTCTTCCCTTTTTTGAGCAAGAGAATTCGGCCAAGAAGCTTGCAAAATGAAGAGATTTTTGGTCAATTTCAATTAAATGGTAAAGTTATGAATAGTAGTCAAACTCAAGACTAAATCTTACGGTGACACTTGTCACCTTTAGGTTTAAAACTTATCTTTTTGTCTCTCCAATGCAAATATCTTAACACTTTGTAAAATAATATCACTTAATAGAAATTTCCAACAAGTTGTCAAAAATATAATGCATTTACCGCACTTGCGGGTCCCACGTTCAAAATACGCTCTTAATTTCTCAAAAACTAACCGATACTAGAAAAATCATTTTAAAACTATCTTTGCTCATAAACTTTATCTGGGGATTTTTTCTAATAAAAAAATGTAGAAAAGGCGGGCGATTAAAAAAAAAATAAACCCTAGAAAATTAGAAAATTTCCGGGTTCTCACTCTCATTCTTTCGGGGCGTCACAAACTCCCCTCCTTAAAAGAATGTCGTCCTCGACATTCCATCTTGTACCAATCAAGTCGAGATATCCCGCAAGAATCTCTCAAGCATTCCAAGCAGACACTAAGAGTCAAATCAAACCCACAGTCCGGCATCCTAAACTTCAAGCCTAGGATACACTACAGAGATCTGAAGCCTAAGCTCTGATACCAACTGTGACAGCCCCACCTCCCCTAAGGCGAACCAGAGGGTTCGGCGGGCCGCCTGCCCAGCTCTCGCCGGGACTCAGTCGTTCACTACATTCCTCAAACAGATTACAAGATAAAACTTCAAATATTACATCAAATTCTCCAATAAATAATTACATATCAAAAGCGAAGCGTCCATGCTTCCACTGCGCCACTCTGATCCTTGATACCAACCATTCACACGGAGAACTTTAATACAAACGTTTCCTTCGCCACGAGCCCTGTGGAGGGGAATAAAATAGTTTTGGGGTGAGCTAGAAGCTCAGCGAGTAACCAGCAAAATCAGTAATCAAATATATTTCACAATGTTGCATTTCGATCCTTTCGATGATGTCATGATTCAGAGATCAAATGTCCGTTTATTGCTCTCGTGAGCCAGTGAAGTCATAGCACTTGAACACCCAACGCTCAAATAGAACATTTAACATTCACATTAACATTAAGAGGGAGCCCCTTTTTGAGCTCCGGAGCCATTTGCTCCAAGTAAACAGAGGTGGAGACGTTGGTGTCCAGCACAAGACTCCCCAAGAGCTCATTGAAGCCAAAATCATATCATGAATTCACATGCAAGCACGCATGAGATGCAGTCGAGTAAATAATGCAAGAAACATTTCATAAGAAGCTTTAACAATAGTTTGGGGTCACTCACCTCCACGGCTCAGAAATCATCCAGCATATAACATTGCCTTGCTCAAATCCAAGTCTTAGATCACAAACTCAATGCAAACAAATCCCTTCAAAGTTCGGACAGCACTTCCCCTGAATTTGCTAACTTTTCTAGCCAGCCATCATGGCTTCATTATTTCCTCATTCCATCCCAAAGGTACACACACAACAACAAGTTCATCCAATATCCATTCAGCAAGCTCCAAGTAGTACTAGTACAAGTCAAGCTAGGGAAAAGTCCGGAAATGAAAGTTAAGCTCAAAACAAGAAAAACAGTTTTTGACGTCATTTTGCGGTAATGGTACCAAAGGCGCTACGATTGTCGGATGAAGGTTCAAGACCCACCCTTTCGAAGCTAAGAGACAGGGCTACAATATTACAGAAGGTCACTCAACCCAGTTTCGAGTTTAACCAGGTCAAAAATGCAAGATACCATACCAGAAACACAAAAACAGATTCACAGAACGCATTCTAGCGGAAACATCATAAAGCAGGCTATCCAAGTCCAAATCCAGAAATTCCAAAACCATAAGAAATCTAAGAAACAGGGCTAAATTTCATATTAATACCTCAACAACCAATTCGGAAGCAATTCCAGCCAAAACAACCAATTACAGGCGCAATTCTTACATTCGGGTAAAACCAGAACAGCAATAGTAATTTCGACTTTTCTCATTCTACACAACTCCGATTGACCTGATATTTTGTAGGCACCTTCAAAATGTCATTCCATACAACTTTCATGTTTTAATCCAAGGCCAATTCTGCCTCTAACTAGGAGCTACAAATTCGGGCAGAATGAAGAACATCAAACCCTAGCTTTCCAAGATTTCTTCCAAAACAGAAATTGGTTGCAATTAACCACCAAATACACCTTCTAGCTTCATTCTATATCATTTACAATCATCATACATAGCCACACAATCATGTTCATATTAAAACAGAAAAATCCCCAAAAATTATAAAACTTCACCAATTCAACCAAACTCAAGATATAATCCATAAAAGTGCATCTTATACCACCACCAATCATGAATTGAACATCGTTAGAGGAAGGAGAGGGGTCCTTCACAACTCACCTTAGCAATACAAGAGATAGAGCAACTAGTCACCTTAGCTTTCCAAACAACTTCACAACCAAGCTCAACTCCACCAAACTAAGAGGTTTTATGGAGTAATTGGAAGATTAATCGGTTTAATTGAAAGATTGGGCAAGATTGGAGACTAGAAAATTGAGAGCTTTTCTTCCCTTTTTTGAGCAAGAGAATTCGGCCAAGAAGCTTGCAAAATGAAGAGATTTTTGGTCAATTTCAATTAAATGGTAAAGTTATGAATAGTAGTCAAACTCAAGACTAAATCTTACGGTGACACTTGTCACCTTTAGGTTTAAAACTTATCTTTTTGTCTCTCCAATGCAAATATCTTAACACTTTGTAAAATAATATCACTTAATAGAAATTTCCAACAAGTTGTCAAAAATATAATGCATTTACCGCACTTGCGGGTCCCACGTTCAAAATACGCTCTTAATTTCTCAAAAACTAACCGATACTAGAAAAATCATTTTAAAACTATCTTTGCTCATAAACTTTATCTGGGCATTTTTTCTAATAAAAAAATGTAGAAAAGGCGGGCGATTAAAAAAAAATAAACCCTAGAAAATTAGAAAATTTCCGGGTTCTCACTCTCATTCTTTCGGGGCGTCACAAACTCCCCTCCTTAAAAGAATGTCGTCCTCGACATTCCATCTTGTACCAATCAAGTCGAGATATCCCGCAAGAATCTCTCAAGCATTCCAAGCAGACACTAAGAGTCAAATCAAACCCACAGTCCGGCATCCTAAACTTCAAGCCTAGGATACACTACAGAGATCTGAAGCCTAAGCTCTGATACCAACTGTGACAGCCCCACCTCCCCCTAAGGCGAACCAGAGGGTTCGGCGGGCCGCCTGCCCAGCTCTCGCCGGGACTCAGTCGTTCACTACATTCCTCAAACAGATTACAAGATAAAACTTCAAATATTACATCAAATTCTCCAATAAATAATTACATATCAAAAGCGAAGCGTCCATGCTTCCACTGCGCCACTCTGATCCTTGATACCAACCATTCACATGGAGAACTTTAATACAAACGTTTCCTTCGCCACGAGCCCTGTGGAGGGGAATAAAATAGTTTTGGGGTGAGCTAGAAGCTCAGCGAGTAACCAGCAAAATCAGTAATCAAATATATTTCACAATGTTGCATTTCGATCCTTTCGATGATGTCATGATTCAGAGATCAAATGTCCGTTTATTGCTCTCGTGAGCCAGTGAAGTCATAGCACTTGAACACCCAACGCTCAAATAGAACATTTAACATTCACATTAACATTAAGAGGGAGCCCCTTTTTGAGCTCCGGAGCCATTTGCTCCAAGTAAACAGAGGTGGAGACGTTGGTGTCCAGCACAAGACTCCCCAAGAGCTCATTGAAGCCAAAATCATATCATGAATTCACATGCAAGCACGCATGAGATGCAGTCGAGTAAATAATGCAAGAAACATTTCATAAGAAGCTTTAACAATAGTTTGGGGTCACTCACCTCCACGGCTCAGAAATCATCCAGCATATAACATTGCCTTGCTCAAATCCAAGTCTTAGATCACAAACTCAATGCAAACAAATCCCTTCAAAGTTCGGACAGCACTTCCCCTGAATTTGCTAACTTTTCCAGCCATCATGGCTTCATTATTTCCTCATTCCATCCCAAAGGTACACACACAACAACAAGTTCATCCAATATCCATTCAGCAAGCTCCAAGTAGTACTAGTACAAGTCAAGCTAGGGAAAAGTCCGGAAATGAAAGTTAAGCTCAAAACAAGAAAAACAGTTTTTGACGTCATTTTGCGGTAATGGTACCAAAGGCGCTACGATTGTCGGATGAAGGTTCAAGACCCACCCTTTCGAAGCTAAGAGACAGGGCTACAATATTACAGAAGGTCACTCAACCCAGTTTCGAGTTTAACCAGGTCAAAAAATGCAAGATACCATACCAGAAACACAAAAACAGATTCACAGAACGCATTCTAGCGGAAACATCATAAAGCAGGCTATCCAAGTCCAAATCCAGAAATTCCAAAACCATAAGAAATCTAAGAAACAGGGCTAAATTTCATATTAATACCTCAACAACCAATTCGGAAGCAATTCCAGCCAAAACAACCAATTACAGGCGCAATTCTTACATTCGGGTAAAACCAGAACAGCAATAGTAATTTCGACTTTTCTCATTCTACACAACTCCGATTGACCTGATATTTTGTAGGCACCTTCAAAATGTCATTACATACAACTTTAATGTTTTAATCCAAGGCCAATTCTGCCTCTAACTAGGATCTACAAATTCGGCCAGAATGAAGAACATCAAACCCTAGCTTTCCAAGATTTCTTCCAAAACAGAAATTGGTTGCAATTAACCACCAAATACACCTTCTAGCTTCATTCTATATCATTTACAATCATCATACATAGCCACACAATCATGTTCATATTAAAACAGAAAAATCCCCAAAAATTATAAAACTTCACCAATTCAACCAAACTCAAGATATAATCCATAAAAGTGCATCTTATACCACCACCAATCATGAATTGAACATCATTAGAGGAAGGAGAGGGGTCCTTCACAACTCACCTTAGCAATACAAGAGATAGAGCAACTAGTCACCTTAGCTTTCCAAACAACTTCACAACCAAGCTCAACTCCACCAAACTAAGAGGTTTTATGGAGTAATTGGAAGATTAATCGGTTTAATTGAAAGATTGGGCAAGATTGGAGACTAGAAAATTGAGAGCTTTTCTTCCCTTTTTTGAGCAAGAGAATTCGGCCAAGAAGCTTGCAAAATGAAGAGATTTTTGGTCAATTTCAATTAAATGGTAAAGTTATGAATAGTAGTCAAACTCAAGACTAAATCTTACGGTGACACTTGTCACCTTTAGGTTTAAAACTTATCTTTTTGTCTCTCCAATGCAAATATCTTAACACTTTGTAAAATAATATCACTTAATAGAAATTTCCAACAAGTTGTCAAAAATATAATGCATTTACCGCACTTGCGGGTCCCACGTTCAAAATACGCTCTTAATTTCTCAAAAACTAACCGATACTAGAAAAATCATTTTAAAACTATCTTTGCTCATAAACTTTATCTGGGCATTTTTTCTAATAAAAAAATGTAGAAAAGGCGGGCGATTAAAAAAAAAATAAACCCTAGAAAATTAGAAAATTTCCGGGTTCTCACTCTCATTCTTTCGGGGCGTCACAAACTCCCCTCCTTAAAAGAATGTCGTCCTCGACATTCCATCTTGTACCAATCAAGTCGAGATATCCCGCAAGAATCTCTCAAGCATTCCAAGCAGACACTAAGAGTCAAATCAAACCCACAGTCCGGCATCCTAAACTTCAAGCCTAGGATACACTACAGAGATCTGAAGCCTAAGCTCTGATACCAACTGTGACAGCCCCACCTCCCCCTAAGGCGAACCAGAGGGTTCGGCGGGCCGCCTGCCCAGCTCTCGCCGGGACTCAGTCGTTCACTACATTCCTCAAACAGATTACAAGATAAAACTTCAAATATTACATCAAATTCTCCAATAAATAATTACATATCAAAAGCGAAGCGTCCATGCTTCCACTGCGCCACTCTGATCCTTGATACCAACCATTCACACGGAGAACTTTAATACAAACGTTTCCTTCGCCACGAGCCCTGTGGAGGGGAATAAAATAGTTTTGGGGTGAGCTAGAAGCTCAGCGAGTAACCAGCAAAATCAGTAATCAAATATATTTCACAATGTTGCATTTCGATCCTTTCGATGATGTCATGATTCAGAGATCAAATGTCCGTTTATTGCTCTCGTGAGCCAGTGAAGTCATAGCACTTGAACACCCAACGCTCAAATAGAACATTTAACATTCACATTAACATTAAGAGGGAGCCCCTTTTTGAGCTCCGGAGCCATTTGCTCCAAGTAAACAGAGGTGGAGACGTTGGTGTCCAGCACAAGACTCCCCAAGAGCTCATTGAAGCCAAAATCATATCATGAATTCACATGCAAGCACGCATGAGATGCAGTCGAGTAAATAATGCAAGAAACATTTCATAAGAAGCTTTAACAATAGTTTGGGGTCACTCACCTCCACGGCTCAGAAATCATCCAGCATATAACATTGCCTTGCTCAAATCCAAGTCTTAGATCACAAACTCAATGCAAACAAATCCCTTCAAAGTTCGGACAGCACTTCCCCTGAATTTGCTAACTTTTCCAGCCATCATGGCTTCATTATTTCCTCATTCCATCCCAAAGGTACACACACAACAACAAGTTCATCCAATATCCATTCAGCAAGCTCCAAGTAGTACTAGTACAAGTCAAGCTAGAGAAAAGTCCGGAAATGAAAGTTAAGCTCAAAACAAGAAAAACAGTTTTTGACGTCATTTTGCGGTAATGGTACCAAAGGCGCTACGATTGTCGGATGAAGGTTCAAGACCCACCATTTCGAAGCTAAGACAGGGCTACAATATTTAAGAAGGTCACTCAACCCAGTTTCGAGTGTAACCAGGTCAAAAATGCAAGATACCATACCAGAATCACAAAAACAGATTTACAGAACGCATTCTAGCGGAAACATCATAAAGCAGGCTATCCAAGTCCAAATCCAGAAATTCCAAAACCAGCTGAAAGCTAAGAAACAGGGATAAATTTCATCAGAAGACCTCAACAACCAATTCGGAAGCAATTCCAGCCAAAACAACCAATTACAGGCGCAATTCTTACATTCGGGTAAAACCAGAACAGCAATAGTAATTTCGACTTTTCTCATTCTACACAACTCCGATTGACCTGATATTTTGTAGGCACCTTCAAAATATCATTCCATACAACTTTCATGTTTTAATCCAAGGCCAATTCTGCCTCTAACTAGGAGCTACAAATTCGGGCAGAATGAAGAACATCAAACCCTAGCTTTCCAAGATTTCTTCCAAAACAGAAATTGGTTGCAATTAACCACCAAATACACCTTCTAGCTTCATTCTATATCATTTACAATCATCATACATAGCCACACAATCATGTTCATATTAAAACAGAAAAATCCCCAAAAATTATAAAACTTCACCAATTCAACCAAACTCAAGATATAATCCATAAAAGTGCATCTTATACCACCACCAATCATGAATTGAACATCATTAGAGGAAGGAGAGGGGTCCTTCACAACTCACCTTAGCAATACAAGAGATAGAGCAACTAGTCACCTTATCTTTCCAAACAACTTCACAACCAAGCTCAACTCCACCAAACTAAGAGGTTTTATGGAGTAATTGGAAAATTAATCGGTTTAATTGAAAGATTGGGCAAGATTGGAGACTAGAAAATTGAGAGCTTTTCTTCCCTTTTTTGAGCAAGAGAATTCGGCCAAGAAGCTTGCAAAATGAAGAGATTTTTGGTCAATTTCAATTAAATGGTAAAGTTATGAATAGTAGTCAAACTCAAGACTAAATCTTACGGTGACACTTGTCACCTTTAGGTTTAAAACTTATCTTTTTGTCTCTCCAATGCAAATATCTTAACACTTTGTAAAATAATATCACTTAATAGAAATTTCCAACAAGTTGTCAAAAATATAATGCATTTACCGCACTTGCGGGTCCCACGTTCAAAATACGCTCTTAATTTCTCAAAAACTAACCGATACTAGAAAAATCATTTTAAAACTATCTTTGCTCATAAACTTTATCTGGGGATTTTTTCTAATAAAAAAATGTAGAAAAGGCGGGCGATTAAAAAAAAAATAAACCCTAGAAAATTAGAAAATTTCCGGGTTCTCACTTTCATTCTTTAGGGGCGTCACAAACTCCCCTCCTTAAAAGAATGTCGTCCTCGACATTCCATCTTGTACCAATCAAGTCGAGATATCCCGCAAGAATCTCTCAAGCATTCCAAGCAGACACTAAGAGTGAAATCAAACCCACAGTCCGGCATCCTAAACTTCAAGCCTAGGATACACTACAGAGATCTGAAGCCTAAGCTCTGATACCAACTGTGACAGCCCCACCTCCTCCTAAGGCGAACCAGAGGGTTCGGCGGGCCGCCTGCCCAGCTCTCGCCGGGACTCAGTCGTTCACTACATTCCTCAAACAGATTACAAGATAAAACTTCAAATATTACATCAAATTCTCCAATAAATAATTACATATCAAAAGCGAAGCGTCCGTGCTTCCACTGCGCCACTCTGATCCTTGATACCAACCATTCACACGGAGATCTTTAATACAAACGTTTCCTTCGCCACGAGCCCTGTGGAGGGGAATAAAATAGTTTTGGGGTGAGCTAGAAGCTCAGCGAGTAACCAGCAAAATCAGTAATCAAATATATTTCACAATGTTGCATTTCGATCCTTTCGATGATGTCATGATTCAGAGATCAAATGTCCGTTTATTGCTCTCGTGAGCCAGTGAAGTCATAGCACTTGAACACCCAACGCTCAAATAGAACATTTAACATTCACATTAACATTAAGAGGGAGCCCTTTTTTGAGCTCCGGAGCCATTTGCTCCAAGTAAACAGAGGTGGAGACGTTGGTGTCCAGCACAAGACTCCCCAAGAGCTCATTGAAGCCAAAATCATATCATGAATTCACATGCAAGCACGCATGAGATGCAGTCGAGTAAATAATGCAAGAAACATTTCATAAGAAGCTTTAACAATAGTTTGGGGTCACTCACCTCCACGGCTCAGAAATCATCCAGCATATAACATTGCCTTGCTCAAATCCAAGTCTTAGATCACAAACTCAATGCAAACAAATCCCTTCAAAGTTCGGACAGCACTTCCCCTGAATTTGCTAACTTTTCCAGCCATCATGGCTTCATTATTTCCTCATTCCATCCCAAAGGTACACACACAACAACAAGTTCATCCAATAGCCATTCAGGAAGCTCCAAGTAATACTAGTACAAGTCAAGCTAGGGAAAAGTCCGGAAATGAAAGTTAAGATCAAAACCAGAAAAACAGTTTTTGACGTCATTTTGCGGTAATGGTACCAAAGGCGCTACGATTGTCGGATGAAGGTTCAAGACCCACCATTTCGAAGCTAAGACAGGGCTACAATATTTAAGAAGGTCACTCAACCCAGTTTCGAGTGTAACCAGGTCAAAAATGCAAGATACCATACCAGAATCACAAAAACAGATTTACAGAACGCATTCTAGCGGAAACATCATAAAGCAGGCTATCCAAGTCCAAATCCAGAAATTCCAAAACCAGCTGAAAGCTAAGAAACAGGGATAAATTTCATCAGAAGACCTCAACAACCAATTCGGAAGCAATTCCAGCCAAAACAACCAATTACAGGCGCAATTCTTACATTCGGGTAAAACCAGAACAGCAATAGTAATTTCGACTTTTCTCATTCTACACCACTCCGATTGACCTGAAACTTTGTAAGCACCTCCAAAATGTCATTCCCTATAACTTTCATGTTTTAATCCAAGGCCAATTCGGCCTCTAATTAGGAGCTACAAATTCGGGCAGAATGAAGAACATCAAACCCTAACTTTCCAAGATTTCTTCCAAAACAGAAATTGGTTGCAATTAACCACCAAATACACCTTCTAGCTTCATTCTATATCATTTCCAATCATCATACATAGCCACACAATCATGTTCATATTAAAACAGAAAAATCCCCAAAAATTATAAAACTTCACCAATTCAACCAAACTCAAGATATAATCCATAAAAGTGCATCTTATACCACCACCAATCATGAATTGAACATCATTAGAGGAAGGAGAGGGGTCCTTCACAACTCACCTTAGCAATACAAGAGATAGAGCAACTAGTCACCTTATCTTTCCAAACAACTTCACAACCAAGCTCAACTCCACCAAACTAAGAGGTTTTATGGAGTAATTGGAAGATTAATCGGTTTAATTGAAAGATTGGGCAAGATTGGAGACTAGAAAATTGAGAGCTTTTCTTCCCTTTTTTGAGCAAGAGAATTCGGCCAAGAAGCTTGCAAAATGAAGAGATTTTTGATCAATTTCAATTAAATGGTAAAGTTATGAATAGTAGTCAAACTCAAGACTAAATCTTATGGTGACACTTGTCACCTTTAGGTTTAAAACTTATCTTTTTGTCTCTCCAATGCAAATATCTTAACACTTTGTAAAATAATATCACTTAATACAAAATTCCAACAAGTTGTCAAAAATATAATGCATTTACCGCACTTGCGGGTCCCACGTTCAAAATACGCTCTTAATTTCTTAAAAACTAACCGATACTAGAAAAATCATTTTAAAACTATCTTTGCTCATAAACTTTATCTGGGGATTTTTTCTAATAAAGAAATGTAGAAAAGGCGGGCGATTAAAATAAAAATAAACCCTAGAAAATTAGAAAATTTCCGGGTTCTCACTCTCATTCTTTCGGGGCGTCACAAACTCCCCTCCTTAAAAGAATGTCGTCCTCGACATTCCATCTTGTACCAATCAAGTCGAGATATCCCGCAAGAATCTCTCAAGCATTCCAAGCAGACACTAAGAGTCAAATCAAACCCACAGTCCGGCATCCTAAACTTCAAGCCTAGGATACACTACAGAGATCTGAAGCCTAAGCTCTGATACCAACTGTGACAGCCCCACCTCCCCCTAAGGCGAACCAGAGGGTTCGGCGGGCCGCCTGCCCAGCTCTCGCCGGGACTCAGTCGTTCACTACATTCCTCAAACAGATTACAAGATAAAACTTCAAATATTACATCAAATTCTCCAATAAATAATTACATATCAAAAGCGAAGCGTCCATGCTTCCACTGCGCCACTCTGATCCTTGATACCAACCATTCACACGGAGAACTTTAATACAAACGTTTCCTTCGCCACGAGCCCTGTGGAGGGGAATAAAATAGTTTTGGGGTGAGCTAGAAGCTCAGCGAGTAACCAGCAAAATCAGTAATCAAATATATTTCACAATGTTGCATTTCGATCCTTTCGATGATGTCATGATTCAGAGATCAAATGTCCGTTTATTGCTCTCGTGAGCCAGTGAAGTCATAGCACTTGAACACCCAACGCTCAAATAGAACATTTAACATTCACATTAACATTAAGAGGGAGCCCCTTTTTGAGCTCCGGAGCCATTTGCTCCAAGTAAACAGAGGTGGAGACGTTGGTGTCCAGCACAAGACTCCCCAAGAGCTCATTGAAGCCAAAATCATATCATGAATTCACATGCAAGCATGCATGAGATGCAGTCGAGTAAATAATGCAAGAAACATTTCATAAGAAGCTTTAACAATAGTTTGGGGTCACTCGCCTCCACGGCTCAGAAATCATCCAGCATATAACATTGCCTTGCTCAAATCCAAGTCTTAGATCACAAACTCAATGCAAACAAATCCCTTCAAAGTTCGGACAGCACTTCCCCTGAATTTGCTAACTTTTCCAGCCATCATGGCTTCATTA
Source organism: Coffea eugenioides (assembly GCF_003713205.1). Lineage (NCBI taxonomy): Eukaryota > Viridiplantae > Streptophyta > Magnoliopsida > Gentianales > Rubiaceae > Coffea > Coffea eugenioides. Next base: position 14,367,514 of record NC_040035.1, on the reverse strand, counting down.
TTTCCTCATTCCATCCCAAAGGTACACACACAACAACAAGTTCATCCAATATCCATTCAGCAAGCTCCAAGTAGTACTAGTACAAGTCAAGCTAGGGAAAAGTCCGGAAATGAAAGTTAAGCTCAAAACAAGAAAAATAGTTTTTGACGTCATTTTGCGGTAATGGTACCAAAGGCGCTACGATTGTCGGATGAAGGTTCAAGACCCACCCTTTCGAAGCTAAGAGATAGGGCTACAATATTACAGAAGGTCACTCAACCCAGTTTCGAGTTTAACCAGGTCAAAAATGCAAGATACCATACCAGAAACACAAAAACAGATTCACAGAACGCATTCTAACGGAAACATCATAAAGCAGGCTATCCAAGTCCAAATCCAGAAATTCCAAAACCATAAGAAATCTAAGAAACAGGGCTAAATTTCATATTAATACCTCAACAACCAATTCGGAAGCAATTCCAGCCAAAACAACCAATTACAGGCGCAATTCTTACATTCGGGTAAAACCAGAACAGCAATAGTAATTTCGACTTTTCTCATTCTACACAACTCCGATTGACCTGATATTTTGTAGGCACCTTCAAAATGTCATTCCATACAACTTTCATGTTTTAATCCAAGGCCAATTCTGCCTCTAACTAGGAGCTACAAATTCAGGCAGAATGAAGAACATCAAACCCTAGCTTTCCAAGATTTCTTCCAAAACAGAAATTGGTTGCAATTAACCACCAAATACACCTTCTAGCTTCATTCTATATCATTTACAATCATCATACATAGCCACACAATCATGTTCATATTAAAACAGAAAAATCCCCAAAAATTATAAAACTTCACCAATTCAACCAAACTCAAGATATAATCCATAAAAGTGCATCTTATACCACCACCAATCATGAATTGAACATCATTAGAGGAAGGAGAGGGGTCCTTCACAACTCACCTTAGCAATACAAGAGATAGAGCAACTAGTCACCTTAGCTTTCCAAACAACTTCACAACCAAGCTCAACTCCACCAAACTAAGAGGTTTTATGGAGTAATTGGAAGATTAATCGGTTTATTTGAAAGATTGGGCAAGATTGGAGACTAGAAAATTGAGAGCTTTTCTTCCCTTTTTTGAGCAAGAGAATTCGGCCAAGAAGCTTGCAAAATGAAGAGATTTTTGGTCAATTTCAATTAAATGGTAAAGTTATGAATAGTAGTCAAACTCAAGACTAAATCTTACGGTGACACTTGTCACCTTTAGGTTTAAAACTTATCTTTTTGTCTCTCCAATGCAAATATCTTAACACTTTGTAAAATAATATCACTTAATAGAAATTTCCAACAAGTTGTCAAAAATATAATGCATTTACCGCACTTGCGGGTCCCACGTTCAAAATACGCTCTTAATTTCTCAAAAACTAACCGATACTAGAAAAATCATTTTAAAACTATCTTTGCTCATAAACTTTATCTGGGGATTTTTTCTAATAAAAAATGTAGAAAAGGCGGGCTATTAAAAAAAAAATAAACCCTAGAAAATTAGAAAATTTCCGGGTTCTCACTCTCATTCTTTCGGGGCGTCACAAACTCCCCTCCTTAAAAGAATGTCGTCCTCGACAGTCCATCTTGTACCAATCAAGTCGAGATATCCCGCAAGAATCTCTCAAGCATTCCAAGCAGACACTAAGAGTCAAATCAAACCCACAGTCCGGCATCCTAAACTTCAAGCCTAGGATACACTACAGAGATCTGAAGCCTAAGCTCTGATACCAACTGTGACAGCCCCACCTCCCCCTAAGGCGAACCAGAGGGTTCGGCGGGCCGCCTGCCCAGCTCTCGCCGGGACTCAGTCGTTCACTACATTCCTCAAACAGATTACAAGATAAAACTTCAAATATTACATCAAATTCTCCAATAAATAATTACATATCAAAAGCGAAGCGTCCATGCTTCCACTGCGCCACTCTGATCCTTGATACCAACCATTCACACGGAGAACTTTAATACAAACGTTTCCTTCGCCACGAGCCCTGTGGAGGGGAATAAAATTGTTTTGGGGTAAGCTAGAAGCTCAGCGAGTAACCAGCAAAATCAGTAATCAAATATATTTCACAATGTTGCATTTCGATCCTTTCGATGATGTCATGATTCAGAGATCAAATGTCTGTTTATTGCTCTCGTGAGCCAGTGATGTCATAAACGCCGAGGCCCACAAGTGGTCGCAGAGACCTAGCCGAGATCTATCTGAAGTGATAGGAAGGACCACGACCATGGCCCCACTTCGGATAAGGCGATCCGAAGTGACCGCCTTCACATGACAGAGGCAATTACGATTTTTTTCTGCTGCCTTTTCCTTCTATTTTGTGTGCTTTGGCTGTTTTTCCGTATCTTGTATGTCAAGGTCTGATTGTTCTTCCCTTTCTTGACATTTAGTGCTTAGAGTTGGTTTGCTCTCTGTTATAGTATAAATCTTTCGGATAACTTGAGATGTTCAGGTGAAAACTCAGAAATCAGCAAAAAAGATGAAGTATTCGACTGAGTTGCTTGAACATTTTTTAGAAATTCTATTTAAACCCTTCAATTTTTCTTAAATAATTACGCTAAAGCCCTGAAAACTTGTACGTTCTTTCAATTAGGTCCTTAATTGAATTGCAAATAGGTCCCTAAACTTTATTTTTCTTTAATTTTGACCTCGGATCTTTGTGATAATTATAATTAACCCCCAAAACTTTGTTAATTTTTGCAATTAAGTCCTTGATTGTCTTAATTTCTTAAATGTAGGTTGTTTACATTCATTTAAATGATTTGATTGATTCAATTTCATGTTTATTTTCATCTTTTATGATTATTTGCTAATTAAAGTGTAAGTCCCAAAGACAACTTAAGAGGGGGGTGAATTAGGTTGATTAAAAATACTTTATTGAGTTTATGCACTTTTTCTTTAATGAAAATTTACCTTCTTTTCTAGTAGTGATCAGCCAAGTAAATTTAAAGAAAAGAGCAATGTTGATCAGAAATAAGAGTATATATAAGCAATGAGAATTTTATTAAACAAAAGGAATAAGATAGAGTATCAAACCGATTGTCTACCAAGCTTTCCTCAAACTTGAAGACCAATCACAAAGATGAGCACCTTCTCTTTGATAAAAAATAATCAACTCAATGCACAATGGAGGGATTACTTCCTCCTTGCCCCAAGCATCACTTAGTCAAGCTAGGAAGTTTTACTATCACTCAGATAACCCTCAAGAAAGCTACACTATTGAAAATTTCAAACACAAGAGAAGTGCATACACGAACTTCACACTACTTGGAGAACAAATCTTGCTTAGGAGACTATTTTCTAGCTAAAATATCTCTTGAGATCTTGTAAACAAAGTGTGCAAAAGTCTCTTTCTCGTTCAGAATTGTTTGTATTTGAAGGGGACAAAAAATGGGCTTTATTAATGCTTCCAACGGATAGAAGGCAGATGAAGAGTCAGCTAGCCGTTGGGGCTGTCAGACGTCCGACAGCTTAATCATCGTCCGATCCCATCGTCCGAAAATCACCAAGTTGTCGTTCGGACGTCCGATGGGATTTTATCGTCCGAAAGCATCTGCGTCCGAACGTCGTCCAGAAAGTCATCAAAACTTTGCGAAATTTTTCGGACGTCCAACGCGATCGATATGCGTCCGAAGAGTGCGTCCGATCCTCCCGGACGTCTGATGCTTCCTCACGAGCGTCCGAAGGAGTTTCCTTCTTGATGTTCTTCATCCTTTCAGACGTCCGACAGTTTCCTTTCGGACGTCCGACATGAGTGCCCTGTTTTTGCTTCTTCTTTTGATTGATTTTCTTTCCTTGACACCTTTGTACCTAATTCTCTAAAAAGCAAAACACTTATATTTGAAGAGAATTAGATAGACATTTCAAAGTGCTTTGTGATCATCAAAATCAAGAATAACATTTCCCCTATATACACCCCTTATCCCATATTTCCTTCTATATAACCCTATGTGTGAGACATGACACTAGACTTGCATTTCATATAAGAAAAATTAGAGGTAGGTTAGTACATTTGCTTGATTAGATTAGGAAATACCTCTTAAATATGGGATATGGACGAGTTTGGCTTTTCTAGCCTTAGCACGCTCGTATTCCCTCTATTAAAGGAAAAATTGAAGTCACCAACATTAGATCCCCACACCCGTTATGATGCATTCCTTTAGATCATGTATTCGTATATAATTATTTTTATTTTTCTTTTATTTTTTACTTTTTTTTAGTCTCATATTTTTGTACAATTCGTGACTTCTTCAAAAGTTTACTTTTGGGCAATGCAATTAATGCGATTTGCATCAAATAACTTCGAAGAGACATGTTAATCCCGATACATTAGGTCTAGAGTTTGCATTCATATAGTACGTCCAAATATGATAAATGTTTAGGTTAAAATAAGAAAATTTTTTACTAAATCACGCAACTAGCCTTGGCTAGGTGGAAAGGGTGCCTTGGATTTATCCTTGCCTTTCCTTTCTTCAAATGTGACTCCTGAACACTTTTTCTCTGATTTTCGAAGATTTGGAGTCGTTTAAAAAGGATTTTTTTTATTTTTTCTTTAAAAAATTCATTTTAGGTGATTTGGTACACCTTAACTCAATACCAAGAAGCGGCTCCAAGTTTTTCATTTAAAAATCTTTTTTAAACTATTATTTTTTGGGGCCCAAACCGTCGCACTTTTAAGTCCCATTAGGCCCATTTTTCTTTAATTACATTATCAAAATTCAAAAACTCATTTTTCAAATAAAAAATTAATCAAAAAAATTCATTTCTTTATTCATTTTAATTAAAAATTCATTTTTTCCAAAATTAATCAAAGATTCATAAACACATTTATTGTTTTATTTAAAAAATGGGGTGCGACAGCTTGGCGACTCCACTGGAGATTTTGAGAGTCCGAGCATTTAATGTAGTCAATCTTTTTCTTTTTTCTAACCTTCTTATATATCACATTTGGAGGTTTTAGGTTGCATTTTTTTCCTTTTTTGGGTTTTTTACATTTACCATGCCCGTAATCACCTCTCGCACACCGCGTATGTGATGAATGGATGGTTTATTTATTTATTTTTTACTTGTATCACGCTTGCATCTTAGGGGGGTAGCTACCCTAGAACCGTCGACCGCAATTGATGGTATTATGATCTCTCCCCTCGAAAGGAAACACTTCATACGTGTGTGTATTACTTTTTACCTTTTTTTTTCGTGGGCGCCATCCCACATCTCCTTGTAGGATTAGGATCGATTTCCTTAGGTAGGCAGATGATGTGCACTGCGCCTATAGCAATGCCTAAGGGATCACTCGAGCCACCGACCGAAGGCCCTGGGATTGATGACCCTTCGCCTTTTGGTCTGAAGGCTTGGGAGCCGAAAATCTCATCGAGTCTAGATGTATTAGTGAGCCAAACCTCATGTATCCATATTAGAAATACCCTAAGATAGAGTCAAACCTTACCCAACTAGGAACACTAGGCACGAGGGGAGGGATTCCACCATTCTTTCCTTATTTTTCTTTATTGCCTTTTATATCAATTGATTGCCACAACGTGTTATGTGTTGAACTAACATTTTCTTGTTTTCTTGTCTTTTGCATTCACAAACATTAGGAGTAAGAGATCTAGCATGATCCTCTTTATAGAGCCTACCTTCTTAGATACGCTATTGTACGTTTAAAGATTTTGATGTATTGCATTTATAGATTAATAATTGCATGTCATTTTAGGCCTACCCTGGCATACAAAGGGTTCCTTTAGGTCATGTTTTCATTAAATTATATTTTATCGCGTTAATAAACTGACATCATGCATAAATCTTAGAAGGGAATGCCGCAAAGGGAATCCCATGTTAGGAATAAGCCACCATGTGTCTCGGATATTTAATCCAATGAGACTTGCATGTTTATAATTTGTATTGCCTAAGGGGTAAAATCCCGAGGTAAGGTACTAAAAAGCAAATTTCTCCTCAGATGGCTCCATGCAGAGTGTTAAACCAGATACCTACGGAACTGACAGACTGGAAAAGTAATATATCGCATGAGGTGAAAGGGTTATTTAAATATATGGGGCATTTACCAAGTCTCTTAAATGTGACACCCAATGTGGCAATTATCTAAGCTCTACTTGAATATTGGGATCCGGAGGGTTCAATTTTTCGATTTAATGGATGTGAGTTGACGTTGACTTTGGAGGAAATAGAAGGACTTTTACAAATACCACGGAAAGGTCATCCCATGGTATATCCAACTAATGGAACAAGGGAACAGTTTAGGCTTTTAGGGCTGAGGCAACATAGTATGGATCAACATTCCGATGTAAAATCGTGCCCGTTAAGCCTCCTGTACAAGTGGTTTGGGGAAAGGGAATCTTATGATCAAATCCGTGATTACTTCTTCATTAGCAGAGAGTAATGGGAGGAGAAGCGAGTGCAAGCCTTTGGACTAGCCCTGATTAATCTGTTATTGTGACGGCCCCACCTCCCCCTAAGGCGAACCAAAGGGTTTAGCGGACCGCCTGCCCAGCTCTCGCCGGGACTCACTCACTACTACATTCCTCAAGTAAATTACAAGGTACAACTCGAATAATACATCCAATTCTCCAAAAATTACATATCATAAGCGAAGCGGAAACTAGGTCTAAGCGTCGAACGTAGATATACATCCGATTCAATTCCAAATATTTATACAGGCCCAAAAGTACATAAACCAAAACCAAATCTAAACTATACAAGATGTACGCCATCCAGCCACACAAAGATCCAAATACAAGTTCTTCCTTTACTTCGATCCCTGTGGGGAGAAGAAGATAATAGGGGGTGAGCTAGAAGCTCAGTGAGTGACCAGTAAAATCAACAGCCAAGTATATTTCACAATAAAGCATTGATATGATGTCATGATGCAGTAATCAAATGTTCATTTATTGCTCATGTGAGCCAGTGAAGTTCTTGTACTTAAATATCCAACGCTCGTTTAGATCAGGTAACCGGGAAACAGAAGTAAGGAGCCATCGTGCTCCAAAGAATGTGTAAACAGTAGTGGAGACATTGGTTCTAAGCACAAGACTTTCCAGGATCTCATTGGAGCCAAATTATGTCATGGCACACACCCAAACCCAAATGATATGCAATGGAGTAATAAATGCAAGAATTAGTTCAAAAGTAACTTTGGAAATAGTTGAGGGATCACTCACCAACCACGACTCACGAACCTCATCCATCATTTATTATTGTCTTGCTCAAGTCCAAGCCCTAGATCACAAATGGAAATAAGGACTAAAACGATCAAAGCGGAAAAACAGTAAAGGAATGCATCGGGCGTGCACGGAAATGAAAATGGTACAAAATGGGTTACACGATTTTGCCCATAACTGGAGTTGTGGTTATCAGATCAAAATGTACTAGGTAGTGTCTCGAAGCTTAGACAAAGAGTTACAACTTTCATGAAGACACCTCAACCTAGTTTTCAGTGTATCCAAGTCAAATTTTCCAAATATAGAACTAGAACTCTAAAGGCTAGTTTATCTTTCTCGTGAAAATTTGGCAGCATGCCCCTTGTGTTTACCCATTTTCCAGCCATTTATGGCTTCAATATTTTCCTCAAACAAACCCAAAGGTACACACACAACAATCTAATTTCAATAGCCGTTCAATAGGCTCAAGATAATACAAGGACAAAATCAAACTAATAACAAGTGCGGAAATAAACTTAACATAAGACAGATTTGACGGATTTTTACGGAAAGAACACATCCGAGGCTACGCTTATCGGATTGAGGTACAAATTACACCATTTAGAAGCTAAGACACAGGGTTACAACTTTCATGAAGATCACTTATACCAGTTTCCAATGCAACCTAGTCAAATTCCCAATTTACATAACCAAAATCCAACTAGTCGGCTAATTAATCGCACTGCACTGGAATGGTCATATCTCAGGTTACCAAGGTCCGATTAAGGTGTTCTTGGAGGTTTTTAAAAGCTAAGACAGAATACTAAAACTTTCATGTTTCGCCAACAGGCTAAATCCCCACGGATTATAGTGAATAAATACAACCAAATAGACTAAACTGTCCACGCAGAACTATGGAATGTAACCTAGAACAGCGAGGGTATTTTCATCTTTTCACAAGCTACATAGCTCCGATTGAGGTGAAATTTTGTAGGCACCTATAAAATACCATTCTATACAACTTTCATGTTTTAGGCCAAGCCTAATTTGGCCTCTAATTATGAATTCCAAAACCGGACAGAACTGAATTAGGAAATTCCAGAAATCTGAAATTTTTGGTTTCCAATGAAACTCTCTTCAATTCCTTGTTCCAAACTCTACCAAAGCCCCTTATATAATCTTATATATAACATCTATCAACCATACAACAAGTTAAGGTAGAAATTAATCAAACCCTAACTTGCTTAAATCATCCAAAATTCATCACAACAACTTGCATATCTTGTAATCAAGCCAAAACATGAACTAGATAGCATCTTAAACCAAAATAAAAGAATCAAAGCCATAAATCAGACTTTATACCTCAAAAAAAAAGCTTGAAAGAGTGATACTTTGTTGGCCTAATCAGCAACATCCCTCAGATCCCGGCTCGAAGGGACTAACCGCCCAGCGCGTGGCACCGAGGGGTGCAGCCCCTCATGCTGGCCGAGCGTGGTACGGTGCTTTGCGCTGCCATTGTGGTTAAGGAAATAAAGTTGCGCCTTCGCTAAAAGCTATAGCTTTTGGTGCAATGGTAAGCGCTTGATCCTGACAAGTGGTATCAGAGCGAGGTCGCGGGTTCGAATCTCCCTGGCTGTTGCTGGGGGAGGGATTGTTGGCCTAATCAGCAACATCCCTCAGATCCCGGCTCGAAGGGACTAACCGCCCAGCCCGTGGCACCCAGGGGTGCAGCCCCTCATGCTGGCCGAGCGTGGTACGGTGCTTTGCGCTGCCATTGTGGTTAAGGAAATAAAGTTGCGCCTTCGCTAAAAGCTATAGCTTTTGGTGCAATGGTAAGCGCTTGATCCTGACATACTTCACCTCCTTTGGAATTTCTTAGTTCCCCAAGCTTCCCAACTCACAACCCGCACTTTAATCGGTTTAGAATTTTGATTCTTCACTTGGATGATGTAAATCAAGAAGAAAATGGTGCAACTCTTGCTCTCCCTTTCTCTCTCTCTATTCTCGGCCAAGGAGCAGAAAAAAATGAAGAAGAAAGGCTGCTCATGGTGTTAATTAAGGCAAGAGATTAGGATGAATCTTGACCACAAGCTTTGCCAACACTTGGCTCACCCTCCACCACAAAATTTTCTCTTTCTTCTCCTTGCATTTTGGCCACATATTTCGATCAAGAGATAGCTATGAGGGGGAAGATATTTTGCTCAATTAGTAATGAGCTTGTATGGTAAGAAAGTAGTGGTCAAGTGGTGCGTTCAATCGCTAGTACGCGGTACCCGCCGGTTCGCGCCGTTTTTCTTAAAAACACACGTACTAGGGTTTTCACTTCCTATTCACTAATCTTGTATCATTGTTTCTAATCACATATTATTTCTCACTTAAAAGTCATTTTTAATCACCAAATTTGATCCTTGCTTCGTACCGAAAATTCATCCGGCGAAAATCGCGAAAACCCTAATTTTGCTCCAATCTTGAAACCAAAAGTGAAACCCTACTTTCTAAGTTCATTGGCACTTATTGTGGGGTGATTGAGTAGTAGGGCCACTATAAAGTGATATTTGTCAAAGAAAAGGGAATTTTTAAGAAAAATATAAGGAATTTGCACGGCTTCTGGCCGGATTCTCCACAAAATACTATTCACCAGAAATTTTTCCCTTTTCTTTTGCCGCGGGGCGTCACAGTTATTGTTTCCACAAAAACATGGGAAAATCACGTTCTCAACCATTAACATGATTTAGAGTCTGTTTCTAGGAATCAATGGAGCAACCCCTACTTTGGTACCTGTTATCGTCGCCGATATCTTCACTGCTATTACTGAGTGTCGAAAGAAAAGGGGATTCTTTTATGCATCAAATTTGGTACTTCAGATGTGGGCAATGGAGCATTTATCAAAGAGAATACTCAATCCCTTAGGATCATGCCTTCCAATAGAGAATTGGATCGAGTCACACCGAGAGAGGATACTACCGAATAGCATCTCCGAGTCGCTTTGTTCAAGAGTTCGAAAATTTGACACCGGATAAGATACAATGGGTTCTTGATTGGACAAAAGTTAGGGATCCGGCCTTCACAACTACACAACATGGTTTTATCCCTCTAGCAAGCATTAATGGGTTGGTCTCGTATGTTTCGCAATGAGTTATAAGGCAGTTTGGGTATCCACAGAGGGTCCTGATAGTACAAGAAATCGAGAACATCGGACTCAACACCGTTGCTGAGTGCCGAAGCATGGTACTGGAGGTTTAGGGGAATCTTCGTAGCCTAGACAACCTGCACCTAGATCAAGTGAATAAAGTAGAGCCTAGGGTCACTTTGGAATACAATGAATGGATCAAAATGATAATAGCACAAGGAAGAGAAAGGTCGTCGTCTGTCTCCATTAGTCTTGAAGAGCAAAATGAGAAACTAAAGAGAGAGTTGGAGGATCACCAATTGCAGATTATAGTGGCCGACCAAGCTTGGAAGATGCCCGATCACAATTAAAGCATTGGACGCCTTTGACAAAATTCAAGAAGAGATTCGAAAACTTAACATAGGGAATTCTGGGGAGTCGCAACATACTAGATTAGCAAGGTATGAGGACTTTGTAAAAATGGTCAGTCGAACCATCAATGAGATTGTAAAGAAGGATTAAACTTATCAGTATTTAGTGAGAACTTCTACTTTAGCTTCTACATTCACTCACAGGTTTAAAATTGGGATTTTACCCCGAAGGTCTTGCATCATGTTAGGCCAACCCTTGGCGTAAAAAGGGGTCCCCCATAGGACATGCATCCGAATTATTTGAACATCTACTAACTCATTTTTTTTTCTTTTTTTCTTTTTTGAATAAATTACAGCAATTTGATACAAAAACAATTCCTAAGCTGATTTCTTTCTTCTACTAACAGGTAACCGTAAACATAGCTACACGAAGAAGTCCCATCATTACTCGATCGCGTAGCCGAGTTTCAAGAACTGGTGTAAACATGAGTACACACCCGGAATCGTCCGATAGATCTGCAACGACATCATCAACTGACTTGACAAATCTGGGAGCTCAACTGAGCGAAGTGCTAAACAGATTCAATGAGCTGAGTATGGAAATGACCGCACAACGGCTCCTGATTGATCAGTTGGTCGCTGGTAGCGGTAACGGTGGTCAACCTGAGCCTTTACCTGCTAGTCAACCTGAAACACAACCAATATTTTTACCCTATACTCAAACCTCTGTTACTTCACATATCATAAATCCACCCGAGAAAGCTTTCACCTATCCCACCCATGGCCCACCACCTACCTATGCACCCAACATCCAAACCAATCCTTCTTACACTCAAGTTCCCCAAAACTATCCGCCGGTTAGCATACTATTCCACCATTGAACCATTCACGCTAGACACCGCTGCTCAAGGGAAAGTTGAAGCTGGGGAATCATCCGTGCCAATTGACAAGAATTTGCTAAAGCAGTTGGATCAGTTTGATGAATTCATGAGGAAGAGCCAAGCCTTGAGCAAACAAGGAGGTTTAGACTATAATGAGCTGTGCCTACTTCCTGATATGCAACTGCCTGTGGGTTTTAAAGCACCCAAATTTAGCAAGTATCATGGAATGGACAATCCCAAGACACACCTTCAAATGTTTACAAACAAACTAGGGAAGCCAATAGATGATGAGAATCTATCTGTGCGCCTATTCCCTGAAAGTCTAGAAGGCAATGCGCTAGATTGGTATTCCAATTTGAAGCCTGAGGATATGAGGACCTGGCTGGATTTGTCAACTGCTTTTGTAAGGCAGTATGAGTACAACTGCGAGCTCACTCCGACGAGGACCACATTGGAAGGAACCAAAAGGAAGCCATCTGAGGATCACAAGATGTGTGCAAAGAGATGGAGAAAATTGGCTGCCAAGGTGGAGCCTCCCATGACTAAAGATGAAATTGTTCGTACGTTTATCAAAGCCCATGACCCTCCCTATTTTGAGGAGATCTTCCGCATGACTGGATGTTCCTTCGTAGAAATTGTTAATAAGTTGGAAAAATATGATGAGTTTGTGTGAGCAGGAAAGATTATAAATGTGTCAACTTTAAAATCACAATTGGAGGCAATGCAAAGTCAAAGCAGCAGTAGTAAGAAATCTCAGTTTAAGAAGAAAGAGGAGGAAGCTTCATTTGTCTGGAACCAAGGCCCTTCTTTCCGACCTAGATATCAACAATACCCCACCTACTCACCCCGTTACCCATACCAATCACGCCCTCGACCTGTTTACCACACTACCATCAACCACCCTCGACCTCGACCGAATTACCCAAACACACCCACAACACCATTTCACATTTCCCCACCTAACTTTCAGATTAGACCTCACCCTCCTTATAACCCAAGACCTAGTTCACTCATCAACCCAAATTACCACTATCAACAAACCAATGACACCCAAAACCAAACCCCATACCGAACCTTCACCAATCTAGGTCGGCTCATTGATCAATTATATGAACAACTCAAAGCCGCGAGGAAGATTGGTACGGTACCTCCCAAAACCTATCCTAAAGGATTTCCACTTGGTTATGATCCTCAAGCCTTTTGCGCTTATCATTCGGGAGCTCCTGGACATTCAACTACCAATTGTTGGGCGCTTAAACACAAAATTCAAGACATGATTGAAGCTGGAGATATAATTCTCAGAAAGAGGGATGAGCAAGGGCCAAGTGTTAGTAAGAACCCTCTTCCTACGCACAAGGACACCGTTGGGGCTATTACCATAGATGAGGAGATCGAGGAACCAACGCAGTACATTGTGGATGAAACTGAGATAATGGAGGTCATTGGCGAACCATTCGTACTGGAGAAAGAAGCTACGAAGTCAAGGAAAATGTTGACCCTTTTATTCTAGAAGTGATACCTTTCGAATGTGAGCCATCAAAGCTTATCATACTTGAATTGCCTGAACAAGTTCCCGTTCTTAATCTCCAAGAAGTCCCATGGAATTATAGCGAGCCTACGTTATTGATTAGAGAAGAAAAGGCACCCAAGAAGGAAGTAGCTGCTATCACTAGATCTGGAAGAGTCGTAGGTGAACCCATAGTTAATGAGCCAGCAAAAGAGAAGGAAAATACCGCACCAACAAGACCAACTGTTACCGAAGAAGAGGCATTCAATTTTCTTAGGATGTTGAAGAAGAGCGAATACAAAGTGATCAAGCAATTGGATAAAATGCCCGCTCAAATTTCCGTGTTGAATTTGCTCTTAACTTCGGAATTGCATAGAGAGGCTTTGCTCAAGGTGTTAACGAAGGCTCAAGTGCCTAAGAATATTCCGGTTGACAAATTTGCCCACGTAGTTGAACATGTTTTGGCTTCCAATCAGATTTCTTTTTCTGATGAAGATTTAACCTCCGAAGGGATTGGACACAACAAAGCACTATATATCTCGATCCGTTGTAATGGAAGGTAATTTCAAGGGTTCTGATAGACAATGGATCTACTTTAAATATTTGTCCATGGAATACTTTAGTTAAGTTGGGATTTCAAGAAACTAAACTTCGCTCGTCTGCAACCGTTGTGAGAGGATTTGATGGTGCGAAAAGAGAATCAATGGGGGAAGTGGATTTAGTGCTAGAAATCGGACCCGCACAGTTCCAAGACATATACCAAGTTATGGATTTCTCGAGTGTTTATAATATTCTACTTGGACGACCTTGGATTCATACTTCGGGCTTGATACCATCTTCGCTCAATCAGATATTGTGGTTTGTGGTAAATGGACAGTTGATCATGGTGTTTGCAGAAGATGATTGCACTATGATCGTCAATCCTGCATTGGGAGAAGGAAGTGATAGAAAAGCTCTAGTTTCTCCTCACCACGTCGCCGATATTGTCTCAGTAGGTTGGGTATCAAAGGAAAAGGCAATGGTGGGGGTAAATTTGTCAGAAGCCAGTGTTTTGATAGCTAAAGAGATGATTCGGGGAGGATATGAGATAGGCAAGGGTCTCGGGCGTAATCTGCAAGGTGTGCTAGAACCAATAGAGTTTCAGGGAAAGAAGGATACCTTTGGATTAGGTTTTCAACCTACTGCCAAGGACAAGAAAGAGATGTTGGATCGTAAAAGGGCGGAAAAGGAAGGAAGGCAAATGATCAGGAGTATCCCACCGTTGTATTGTACTTTTCCTTATCCATCAGAAGTGATTAGATCTGAAATGGACCCAATTGAGGAGGTGGATATTGGTTTGTCTGAGTTATTTGTGGGGGTTACTTATGAGGGTGAGCCGTCAGAGGATCCAGAATTCCCAGAGGTTCCCATAGAAGCAATGAAGAACTAGACCAGTGATTTCCTTCCCTCCCGAAGAGAATTTCGATAAATTTAGGGGATTGCCTTTGGTTGAGAAAAATAAGAGAAAGCATTCGCATTATTCATCTTTTGTCTTTCAATTTTGTAAATAGCTTTGAATTAAATGTTTTTATTACAAGTCTGATGTTAAATAGCAGCATGTTATGACGTTTTGTCCTTTATTTGAAATTCAATGAAATGCACAGTGTTTATTCCCCAAATTGATTTTCTTACACATTGTTGTATCTATTTCACTCTTTTCAGATGGCCAAAAATAAAACACATTGACACTTTGGATATCACTATTCTGGAATTTGATGATTGCAATCTCGATATCTCTCACGAATTTGAAATTATGGAATCAGAAATTCAAGACGAGAGCGATAACGAGGAAGAATCTGAATCTTCGTTAAAGAATCTTGAACACTATGAAGAGAAATCCAAACCTAACTTAGAAGAAATAGAAATCATTAATATTGGCACTGAGACTGAGGTTAAGGAGATAAAAATTAGCATTCATTTGAATAAGAAACAGAGAAAAGAGATGATTGAGTTTTTGACCATATTTCAAGATGTGTTTGCTTGGTTCTATGATGACATGCCTGGAATTTCAACAGACAGTGGTCCATCGACTACCGACTGATCCGAATTTTCCGCCAGTGAAGCAACAACCGCGCAAGTTTAAGCTAGATATGAGTCTTAAAATCAAGGAACAGATCGAGAAGCAGCTCAATGCCAGAATCATCATGGTGTCTCATTATCCCATTTGGCTTTCAAATCCCGTACCTATTCTGAAGAAAAGTGGAGAAGTACGAGTCTGTGTCGATTACAGGGATCTCAATAAAGCCAGTCCGAAAGACGATTTTCTATTGCTGAACATTCATATTCTTCTGGACAATACCACAGGGCATGAAATCGAATCATTCACTGACTATTTTGCCGGGTATCACCAGATCTTGATAGCTGAGGAGGATAGAGAGAAGACTGCTTTCATTACTCCGTTGGGAACCTTCTGCTATCGGTTAATGCCGTTTGGATTAAAGAATGCTGGAGCTACTTATCAACGGACTATGACCACTTTGTTCCATGACGTGATTCATATGGAGATGGAGGTTTACGTGGACGATATTATCATTAAATCCAAGAAAGTTGAGGATCATCTGATAGACTTAAAGAAATTATTTGAAAGATTGAAAAACTACAACTTGAAACTGAATCCTGCAAAGTATGCTTTTGGAGCTCCCGCCGGAAAATTGTTAGGATTTATTGTCAGTAAAAAGAGAATTGAGATCGATCCAGCGAAAATCAAGGCAATACGAGATATGCCTATACCAAAGACTCAAAAGGATGTGAAGAGCTTTTTGGGGAAGATCAATTTCATCGGCGGATTTGTCGCTCAGTTAACAGCCACATGCGAGCCTTTGTTTAAGTTGTTGAAAAAGAATGCACCCATGCACTGGAACGAAGAATGTCAACAAACTTTCGACAAGAGGGAGGCTTATTTGTTGAATCCTCTGATTTTAGTGCCACCCAAACTCGGTCGACCACTGATCATGTACCTATCTGTGTTGGATGAAGCTATGTGATGCATACTGGGATAACACGATAAGTCAGGAAAGAAGAAGCAGGCCATCTATTACCTCAGCAAGAAGTTCACTGCGTATGAAGCCAACTATTCTTTTCTTGAGAAGAGTTGTTGTGCTTTACCTTGGGCTGCTCAAAAATTAAGGCATCACTTGCTCAGTCATACTACCTACCTCATTTTCCGCTCAGACCCTTTGAAATATTTGTTAGGAAAACCTATGCCGACAGGATGTATGGCAAAATGGCAGATGATTCTTTCAAAATTTGACATTATTTTCACTACGCAAAAGGCAATCAAGGGCCAGGCTGTAGTAGATTATTTGGCTGAAAATCCACTGGAAGATGATTATCAACCGCTTCACATCTATTTTCCAGATAAAGAGGTCCTATTCATCGGTATGGCGGAAGATATGAATGAGCGATGCTCTGAGTGGAGGCTATTCTTTGACGGTGATTCAAATTCTTTCGGAGCAGGTATCGGAGCTGTTCTAGTATCGCCTGAGGGAAAACATTACCTCGGTTCTGCTAAGTTACGATTTCCTGTACTAACAACATGGCTGAGTATGAGGCTTGTATTTTTGGATTAAAAATGGCATTGGAAATAGAGATCAAGAATTTAATAGCATTCAGTGACTCTGATTTGCTCGTGCATCAAACACTCAAAGAATGGATCACTTGGGATTCAAAGATTTTGCCCTATCATTGCAGTTTACTGGATTTAGCAAACAAATTCAGAACTTTAGAGTTCAGACATATTCTGCGGGCTCGAAATGTTTTTGCTGATGCTTTGGCTATTTTATCTTCAATGATTCAACATCCAAACGAGTTGGTGATTGAACCTATTCAGATTCAGTTACAAGAAAAGCCTGCATATTGTCTAGTTTTGGAAAGGTCTTCTGATAGTCGTCCCTGGTATAGCGATATCAAAGAATTTCTCAAAACAGGGTCTTATCCTCCAGGTGCTGATGCGACTGCTAAAAGTTTCTTGCGCAGATTATCATCCAAGTTTTTCTTGAACGGAGAGGTGGTATACAAAAGGACGTCAGATTTGGGCCTTCTAAGATGTGTTGATGAAGATGAGGTGGATTATTTGATGAAAGAAGTGCACAGTGGTATATGTAGATCGCACATGAATGGCCATTTATTGGCAAAGACGATCATGAGGACCGGATATTTTTGGCTTACTATGGAGCATGATTGTGTAGTTTTTGTCAGAAAATGCATTAAATGTCAAATGCATGGGGATGTTTTGCGCACTCCTCCCACAGAATTACAAAGTATGATCGCTCCTTGGCCATGTTCAATGTGGGATATGGATGTAATTGGAACCATTGACCCTCCTGCTTCAAACGGGCATCGTTTTATTCTGGTGGCAATTGAGTACTTTACAAAGTGGGTCGAACTGAGTCTTACAAGCATGTGACTAAGAAGGTGGTGACCAATTTTCTGAGAAAACACATCATTTGTCGATTTGGTGTACCAGAAACATTAATCACCGACAATGCCAAGAATCTCAACAAGGACATGGTGGATGGATTGTGCGAGCAGTTCAAGATCAAGCATCAAAATTCTACTATTTATAGACCGCAGATGAATGGAGCTGTGGAAGCCGCAAATAAGAACTTGAAAAAAATAATTCGTAAAATGACTGAAAGAAATCGTGATTGCCACGAGAATCGCCCTTATGCATTGATGGCATATAGAACTGCTATTCGGACTTCTACTGGGGCAACGCCTTACAACCTCATGTACAGAATAGAAGCAGTTTTGCCAGCTGAGGTTGAAATCCCTTCTTTGCGCATCCTAATGGAGGCCAAACTGGATGAGTCTGATTGGATTAAACAACGTCATGAACAGTCATTTTTAATCAATGAGAACGGCCATTTGTCATGACAAATGCCATTTGTCATGGTTAGTGTTATCAAAAGAGAACGGCCCGTGCTTACAACAAAAAGGTTAGACCACGATTATTCACAGAAGGAGATAAAGTATTAAAACAAATTTTGCCAGTACAAGAGGAGACTAAGGGGAAGTTTGCACCAAATTGGTAGGGCCCTTTTATTGTCCAGAGAGTTTTGCCCGGTAGAGTGCTTATCCTCGCAAAAATGGATGGACAAGTTTTCCCTCAGCCGATCAATTCGGATATGTGTAAGAAATTCTTCATATGATAAATGCAAGTATCCTTTCAGGGTTAATGCAAAGAATGGAATGAAAGTCAGGCCTTCTTTCCTTACCAATTAAATGTTCTATCCCTAATTATCTTTTTTGAGCTTTCAGAGTAAATTATTTCGTTTGACAACTCCTAAGAATCGCAAATCCCACACTGGGATAAATTTGAGTTGAAAAGGAAAAGGAAAAGAGGAAAAAGAAAAGAAAAGAAAAGCTCCAAAAAGTAAAGGTGATAGAAAAAGCAAAAGGAAAGGAAAATTAAAGAAAAGAACCTTGATTGAGAATAAACTGGGGCAATTTTAGTTTAATTTTAGTAGGGTTAATATGAAGATGCGACCTCAGGTCATGTAACCACTTTTGAAATCTACCTTCAAACCTTAACTTTTCTAAACACTTCACCAGACCCCATTACGAAAAATCGAAAGTCCTGACTTCTGTTCTTTGTATCACCTCTTTTAGGAAATTTTCTAATCAAAGGGCAAATGATGTCAATACACCTTCACCATTTTGTAAGGGAAGGATTTTTGCACTGATGCCACCATTTCTTAAAACACATTTCTGAGCTGATCAGGGCTATGGACAAGATCTGTTTATCAGGTGAAAACCCGAAAGGGCATCTTTGAAAAAAAAAAAGAAAAAAGAAAAAGAAAAAGAAAAGAAAAAGAAAAGAGAAAGAAAGAAGAAGAAAAAGAAAAGAAAAAGAAAAAGGCGAAAGAAAAGAAAAGAAAAGAAGAAAAGGAAAATAAAAAAATAAAAAAAAAAGGGTGGGGGCAACCTTAGTGAAAACCCGAAAGGGCGCTAAGGTAAGGTTCATGTTGAAAGCGAGCTTGGATTGGAATGGGTAGTGACTCGGTTCATTTGAATTTCTCTTCACGGTTGTGGTTCTTTTGCTAGCATTGAACTCCGGAGGGATGATATCCAAAGGGTCAAACGTGGCATCTTGTTCGAGAATAACAGTGTTTTTGACTTATCAAAACACAAATTTTTGAATTTGAATGTACTGGTTCATTTCTTTAAAATAAACTCTCTTTCAATAAAAGTAGATGGTTGTTTTCATATTACTAGAATTTTCATCATTTTGTGTAAGTAGAATATTTTTTCTTGTGTTTCATGCTTTCATTTGTCTCTTTGGATTTATCAAACGGCAATCCTTATGATTTATCAAAAGTATGTGGATACCAAATGACGCGTTCGTCTAAGTATTGGAAATTGAGAAAATTTGATCTCATTCACAGGGCAAAGTCGAGTACTCGCTACATCAGGGAAGAACGGTCTAAATACTCATGTTTACACATTTCTTGAAGAAGGGATTGATCGGATGGTGGCGGCATTATCTATCGTTATGATTATTTCTTTTTTGCAGGTTCAATGATCCAATAACATCACGCTGGGGCAATTTTTTTAGAAGAAATCATCTGTCTCTAGTTTCAAAAATTATTCTACAAAAAAAAAAGAAAAGAAAAAGAGCATTCTGTACAAATCTTTCCAAAGTTATACAGCAGGTTTGGGTTTCATCCCACCGACCAAGGATATGGTAGGCTCGGGTTTTATCCCACTGACCAAGGATACAGCAGGCTTGGGTTTCATCCCACTGACCAAGTTATACGGCAGGTTCGGGTTTCATCCCACTGACCAAGGATATGGCAGGCTCGGGATGAAGGTTTCATCCTACTGACCAAGGTTATGGTAGGCTCGGGTTTCATCCCACTGATCAAGTTATGCGGCAGACTCGGGTTTCATCCCACTGACCAAGGATACGGTAGGCTCGGGGTTTCATCCCACTGACCAAGTTATGAGGCAGGCTCAGGTTTTCATCCCACTGACTAAGTCATACGGCAGGTTCGGGTTTTCATCCCACTGACCAAAGTTACGGCAGGCTCGGGTTTCATCCCACTGACCAAGGATACGGCAAGCTCGGGTTTTCATCCCACTGACCAAGGTTATGGCAGGCTCAGGTTTGCATCCCACTGGCCTCTTTATACTTACATATTCCAGTTCACGGCAGAATAACTACAGGTAAGTAATTTGGTGTCTACGTCTTTGTCTCGAGTTTCTTTGAAACTCAAACAAAGAGAGGCAAGTTGTAGACACCAAAATTTTTATTTTTTTATTTTATTTTTAACTTTATTTATTTATTCTATTTAATTTTAGTTTTATTTATTTATTTAATTTAATGTTGGCTTTATGTGTTTATTTAATTCAATTTTTATTTTTATTTATTCTTTTTTTCATTTTTACTATTTTTATTTTAATTAATTTAAGGTTGCAAAATAGTAATTGGTGTTTGTTTTTGGTACTTTAAGATTCATCATTTTCTTTAAAAAAAAAATTTACACTAAACTTCGAAAAAAGGAAATTCTTAATAAAGATACAATTTTTTTTATCTTTTTATTCAAACTCAGTTTTTATATATAAAATGACATTTGAAATTAGCATTGAAAAGAAAAATATAAATACAAAATAACATATGGCACAATGCAATAGGGCCAAGTGGCACACATGTAATAGGGCCAAGTGGCACACATGCAATAGGGCAAATGGGGCACATGCAATAGGGACAAGTGTCCCTTTATTTTTTAGACAACACAACACCTAGGAGGTGAGGTGTTAAGACACATGGGGGCCTAAGGAAATTTGGGGAGGAAAAAAAAAGAAAGAAAAACAAAGAAAGGCTTCTGTTAAAAGGAAAAATGAACAAAAAAGAAGAAAAAGGTGGGCGGAGGAGAGAAGAAGGGAAGGAATTAAAAAAAAGTAAAAAAAAAAAACAAAGGTAACAAAAAGAAAAAAAAAGAACAGAGAGCTTCGTCTTTGGCAGAGGGAAAAATAGGGGGAACAAAGTGAAGAGGGAGGCTTCGGCTGGGCAAGAAAAGAACCAGAGAGAGCAAAAGAAACAGAGTAAAAAAAAATAGAGGAAGAGGAGAGCAAGAAAAGAAGGAAAATCTGGGGAAATTGAGGGAATTCTTCAGGGGTAATCAAAACGAGACAGGGAGAACCAGAGAGTAAGCCAGAGGAGAAAGGCTTGGGCAAAGTGAAGGAAAAAATTGAAGAAAAACAAAGCAAGAAAGGAAAAATTGAGGAAGAATTTCGGGCAAGAAGGAAAGGAAAAGAAGAGACTTGGCAGAGGGATTGAAACTTGTTGCCAGTTCTAGGATTTTTCCATTACTACCTGCGAATCTTCACCGAACAAGAGCACTGTAAGTTTCTTTTCTCTCTAAAAATTTCAGTTCTTGTCCAGTTTTTGAAATGGGTTTTCCGTGATTTCATTTGGTGCAATTTTCCTGTCAATTGGCCTCATTTTTTTGAATACACATGCTGCACATGCTGCATACGTTGATTGAGCTGAATATCTTGGTTTCTGATAATTTTGGGGGTTAGTTATAACTTCAATTTGAGCAAAAATCTGGTAAGATTGTAATGCCCATTCGCTGTTCAATGAAATATGTGACAGCCCCACTTCACCCTAAGGCGAACCAAAGGGTTCAGCGGACCGCCTGCCCAACTCTCACCAGGACTATTAAAACGGTTAAACACAACTCAAAACGTGCCGGAATATAGTAGCGCGCTTAAACAAAGTAAAAATCACAAAACAGAAAAATGAAAATCGAAACGGAAAGTGAATAGTGCCTGCCACGTCACAATCCGACCGGGACCCAATCGAATACAAGTAACTTCATATAATCCTTGAAAGGGGCATATATAAACCAAATATAACACATAAACATGAGTACACGCTTTTATAAACCACATTCGTATTTTTACAAATCAAAAGGACACATTTGAATCCAAGTACAATTAGGGTTTCCAACCATTGAGGAGCTATACAAAATATCTAAACTAGCTCAACTCATTCTTCAAAAATCAAAAGTCCAAAAGATGGTTCCCTGTAAGAAAAACAAAATTAACAGAACGGGGTGAGCTAGAAGCTCAATGAGGTACCAAAAGTATAACAGTAGAAATCATGAGAAAACACTTTTAGGGAACATATACACATCAAGTAAGAGAAATGAACGAACACCACAATTTAAAGGATACAGGTGGCCCTCAGGAGCCAAATCCCCGTTGCAATACTTGATCCAGCCTCGTTGACTCTCCGTCAACGTTTAATGACACACTAATGTCCGTAGACCCCTCTTACGCCAAAATCCCGTTCACCAAACATACCTCTTACCGGGCCCGAACGCCGAACAGGAACAGGAATGGTAATACTTGAGTATACCGGAATCAAGAGTCTCAATACCCAAAGATTCCCCAGGAACAAGCACCAATGGATTGTCAATTACCTCGACCAAGCCATTGCTAGCTCGACTTAATTAACTTCCCATGAGGTTGAGCTCAAGTTAACAGGAAGATCGTTGGACACACTTCCAAACGATCTCATAACAAGCGCAAGTAACAAGTTCAAGTTGATAACAAGTACAAGTAATAGATTCCAGTTCATTAAGTACAGGCAAGAGAACGAGTGTGATAAAGTACACCCTCGTCTCATTCAGAATAACAGAGTTCATAGTTATCCATGTCACAATTTCAAGTATAGATGAACCAATTAAACAACAATTCAGGGGAGTGGTACACTTACCAGTTAAAGCAGAGTTTCAACCAAGGTAGGGCTCTAATCACCAAGAAACCCTAGAATAGCCAAGGTAAACAATTACGGTTCTCATAGCCACAATTCCAATAAATAAAATGCACAAATGAGGCTCGACTACAAGTCGTCGACCTCGCCAACTAATTACTCATGCAAGTGTGAAAAACATGATTTCGGGAACAAAAAGGTAATATGAAAACCTAGGGCTCGAACAACCCCAAAAGCCTATCTTATATATATCCCAAATCAAACCAAAATCGAAGGAATCCAACATTCCCAAAATTTGGACAGCATATCCCCTACATTTCCTTACTTTTCCATCCTGCAGGCAACACCAATTCATCTCAAATCAACCACATACACATTATAGACTATAGAATACACCTTTCGGCACAATAAGCACAACTGAAGCTACACTCATCGGATTGAAACGAATCTTATGGCGTTTCAAAGCCAAAACATAACCTACATTTCTTATGAAGACCTCCAAAGCCAAATCATGCATTTTCATGGTATAAAATGGAAATCTCCACAAAAATAGAAATCTGTCCGCGAAACAGGGTTCATGGGCAGTCAAGGGTATTTCAGTCATTTCACAGGTTACAGTGCTCTTATTGAGCTGAAATTTTGTAGGTATCTAGATAACATCATTTACTACAACTTTCATGTTTTAACCTAAGCCTGATTCGGCCTATAACATGCACTAATAAAGCTGGCCAGAACAGGGCTGATTGGAACCCTAAAACTGAAATTTTCCGCACAAGCTGAAATTTTTCGCAAATAACCGCAATTAACGCACAAGGGATCCATTTAACACAATTTAGAACCATCAATCCAAGGCCAACCATAATCATCATATGAAAACAGAAAAATCCCCAAAAAAATCAGAAATTTAGCTAACTCCACTTTAATCTATGAAATCTTCCACAAAGTAGCATCGATAACAACTATAAGCCACTACTTATCAATTAATTGAAGTAAAGAGGAAGTTTGTTAGCAAAGTACCTTGACACCTCAAGAAAGATGATAACTTAGGGTTTTTATTTCCAAAACAACTTCACCAAGACCTTGAAACTCCCTTAGCAAGTCACTTTAGTGGACAAATTTGAGATTTAATCGGTTGGATTTCAAGTTATAAGCAAGAAATGGAAGATGAAAGTTGAAGCTCTCTTTCTTTTTTCTCCCTAAGAGGTTCGGCCAAGAGGATGAAAATTGGAGATGATTTTGGGTCAAAATTGTTCTTTTAGTAAAGGTAAGAAAGTTAGGCAAGTCAACCATCCAATCGGGTCGCGACACATGGCACTCTTAATGGTTCAAGCTTATCCTTTTGTCTCTCCAAGATTAAACCATCTAAGTAACCTCTAATTATCTCTTAACACCTAGTAAATTAATCCCGGTATACAAAATGTAATCTAATTGGTCGAATTTATCGCACTTAACGCCACTAGCGGGTCCCACGTCCAATAAACACTTCTAATATCTCATGAACTAACTTATACTAGAAAAATAATTTATGTGACAACCCCACCTCACCCTAAGGTGAACCAAAGGGTTCTGCGGACCGCTTGCCCAGCTCTCGCCAGGACTACGGAGTCGATTCACACAAACCCAATTTAGTACGCGCGATAGGACCCAAAGAAAACGAACAATCGGAAACTACTAAGGTGAGAACATGCTTACCAAACCATAAAGTCATAGTCTCAACGAAATACATTTAATAGACAAGGTTAAACACTTATACATATATTTACATTGGAGTCTTGAACAATTTAACATACAGTGCAATCCGAGGTATTCATACTACACAAAATACAACTAGTGCTTCGTTTTCAAAAGAGATTAATAACATGACATATATACTAGCTTGACCCTTTTCTTCCAAAATCATGATTTCCAAGTTTGTCTCCTGTAAGGAAAACAAAGATAACAGAAAGGGGTGAGCTTTCGCTCAATAAGGTACCAAACATATAGGGGTAAAATCATGGCCTTTCACGTTTAACCAATCAGATACATATACCAGATATAAAGGAAAGCAGTTAGACACAGTGATTCAAAGGGAAAGGATACAAGTGGCTCTCAGGAGCCAGATTTTCATTTGCAGTATTTGATCCGAACCCGTTGACTCTCCGTTAATGTAAATAGAACCAACATATCCGTAGACCCCACTTTACACCAATTTCCCGTCCACCAAACATACCCCTAACGGGCCCGAACGCTGAACAGGAACAGTAATGGTAATACTTGAGTATACCGGAATCAAGAGTCTCAATACCCAAAGATTCCCAGAACAGACTACCGTGGTTCGTTATCTAATCGACCAGACCCTTGCCGGCCCGACTTGAGTAACTAGCCACAGGTGTTGAGCTCAGAGGTCACAGAAAGGTCGTTGGATACCAGCCTCCAAACGACGCCCGAACAGACTCAGATACAGTTAACAGATTATATACAGTAAATAGGCATACAGACAGACAAGAGAACGAGTGTGATAAAGTACACGCTCATCTCAAACAGAATAAACAGATGATACAGTCATTCAACTCATAGATTGCAGGTGCAGAAACCAAGTTAAGCAACAAATGAGGGGAGTGGTACACTCACCGGTTCCAGTACAGATACTTCAAAAGTGTTTTACCCAAAGTGGCTTTAATCACCAAGAAACCCTAAAATAATCAAGATAAAACAATTATAGTTCGTACATCCACAAACCTAGTAAATGGAATGCATAAATGAGGCCCGACTACATGTCGTATGCCTTTCCAGGTTAAGTACTAGTATAGAAGAATAAAAATATGACTTTTGAGTAAAAAGATAACAGTTGGTCCTAGGGTTACAAACAACCCTCAAAACCCTTCATTTTTAGTAAGATCAACTCAACTTGAAGGAATCGCGTAGCCCTAAAATTTTGGACAGCATGCCCTCTGTATTTTGCTATATTCCAGCCATTTATGGCTTCATTGTTTTTCCTCAAGTCCGTCCAATTCAACACATAAGAAATCTCAATACAATAGCCCCTCAACTAGGCTCAAGTTCATCCAAATACAAAGCAAGTCTAGGAATGCAACTAGAAATCAAGTTTTAAGGACAAAAGCTAAATAACAAGTTTGACGTCTCTTAGCGGAACAGACACAACCGAACCTATGCTTATCGGATTGGGGTGAAATTTATACTGTTTCGAAGCTAAGATAAAGAGCTACAACTTTTATGAAGACCACTTAGTCCAGTTCATAGTATATCTAGGTCAAAATTTCAAATTACAGAACCAGCATCTCACAATCAGACCAGTTAACCGCACTATGATTAAACGGCAATAACTCAGGCTACCGAAGTCCGATTGAGGTGTATATTATGGAGTTTCGAAGCCAAGACATATAATTACATTTCTTATGAAGGCCTCTAAAGCTAAATCATGTATTTTCAGAGTCAAAAATTGAAATCTCCACGAAGACAGAAAACTGTCCGCAAAAATAGGGCTTATGGGCAGTCAAGGGTAATTCAGTTATTTCATGGACTACAGTGCTCCAATTGAGCTGAAATTTTACAGGAAGCTATAAAACATCATTTCCTACAACTTTCATGTTTTGTACTAAGCCTAATTCGGCCTATAACCTAGTCAAAAAGAACCAGGAAGAACAGGGAAAATCGGAACCCTAAAACTGGAATTTCCACACAAAACCGAAATTTTTCCGCAAACAATCGCAATTAGCACACAAAGGATCCATTTAACACAATTTAGATCCATCAATTCAAGGCCAACCATAACCATCATATGAAAACAGAAAAATTCCCACAAAAATCAGAAATTTAGCCAACTCCACTCTAATCCATAAAATCTTCCATAAAACCAACTAGTTAGCTACCATAAGTCACCAATTGACCATTATTAGAAACAATAAGTGAGTTCCAAGCAAAATACCTTAACTCCTCAAGAAAGGTAGTAGCTTAGGGGTTTTTCTTCCAAAACAACTTCACCAAGTTCTTCAAACTCCCTTAGCAAGTCGATTTTGTGGACTAATTCAAGAGTTAATCGGTTGGATTTCAAGATTTGTGCAAGAAATGGAAGATATAGTTGAAGCTTTCTTTTTTTTTCTCTCAAGGTGGAGTTCGGCCAAGGAGGGTAGCAAATGAAGATGATTTGGGTCAAAATAGGAGTTTTAGTAAAGTTAAAGAAAAGTTAGGCAAGTCAAATTCCAATTGGATCGCGACACTTGGCCCTTCTTAAGTGTATTCTTATCCCTTTGTCTACCAAGCTTAACCTAGATAACTATCCTCTAATTATCTCCTAACACCTTGTAAAATAATATCTCTTCATAGAAAACTTCAATTAATCGTCAAAATTTTATCGCATTTAGCGCACTAGCGGGTCCCACATCTTCAACGCACTTCAAACTTATCAAGACTAACTTATACTATGAAAAATGATTTCAAAACTATATTTACTTATAAAAATCTCGGAAAAACCAATATAATAGGGTTTCATGAAGAAAATGCATGCAAGAAAAGAAAATAACATATTATGAGATAAAGAAAATTTACGGGTCCTCACAATTTAAAAACTATATTTACTTATAAAAATATCTCTAAAGTTGACATAATAACAAAAATATAGAAAATGGGTGCAAAGAAAGAAAATAAGGCCTAGAAATTCAGAAAATTTTCGGGTTCTCACACTCTCTCCCCCTTAATAGAATTTCATCCTCGAAATTTCTTATCATCGCCTTCTCCGGGATACAAAACTTTTATTACTTCCTTCTCACAATCAAATTGAGCACCGTACCTAGCTAACCAATCAGTATCCCTTCACTAGCCAAGTTCATTGAATTCTTTCGTATAGTTTCTTCTTCTTTCTCAAATTGAAATTCTTATACACCATTCCAGTGGTCAAACGGTGGAATACCAGAATCTTACCTCCCACGTCCTCAAACGGGTCAGGGACTTAATGATGCTCTAGGGAATACACCCGAGCCGACACCTTCGGTCCATTCTTTTCCCTCTTCGACTGGTCAGGGTTGGTCGTGGTTGGCTGTCAGTTCCTACTCCCTTCTCGAGATCGGCCTGGGCAATTAGCGATTTGATGATCTGCACTCCCGCAACGCAGACATTTCCTTCCTTTCTTCCAGCAGACATCCTCTATGTGATTCGGCTTCCCACAATACCCGCAGGGACCACGGGAAGCGGAGACTGAGCCTCTCTGTGATGCACTACTTGATATCCCCGGTAGTTGTACTCCCCCGTTCCCCCTTCCAATCTTAGGAGGCGTACTTTCATCCCCTTGCTCCGAACTACTTCCAGGAAATCCCCTTTTCTTGGCTTGGAAGTTCTTAACTTGTAACCTCGCATTTTCAACTCGTTGGGCTTTCTCCACAGCATCACTAAAGGCACTGAGTTGGGCCACAGCCACGTCCTTCTGTATCTCAACATTTAATCCTTGAACAAAATGCCTTATCCTCCTTTGCTCAGTCACAATTAGTTCGGGAGCGAACTTAGACAACCTAGTGAACTGGCTCTCATATTCGGCGACAGTTTGAGTTCCCTGGCGAAGCCTAATGAATTCATCTTCTTTCTTTTCCGGAATTAAAGGTGGGAAATACTTCGTGTTGAACACTCTCATGAAATTTACCCACGTCCTCAGTGTTTGTTCTCTTTCCCATTTCGGTCTTATGATATTCCACCAAGAACGGCAAATGTCACCAGTTGAAAGATGGCAAATGTCACCAGTTGAAAGATGGCAAATGTCACCTGTCGCTCCTCAGTATAGTGTATCGCGGCAAAAATATCAATCATCTTTTCTAGCCACCTCTCGGCCACGTTAGGGTCGGGTCCTCCAAGAAATTTCGGTGGCGAGAACTTTTGAAATCGTTCAAGAGCTTTATCCTCACTCTCTGTATGATTACCAGGATTTCCCGGCTGATTAATAGGATTTTGGCCTTGATGTTCCACTACGTGAGCCAAAAGGTCGGTCATACGTTGGATAGCGGCAGCTACCTGAATGTTAGGGTCCATTCCAGGTTCAGGGTTGGGTTCAGGCATTGGTTCCCGATTTCCCCCTTCATTCGAGGGTTGCCTATGTCCACGGCCCCGGCCTCATCCACTACGAGTTCCTTCCATTGGATTAACTACTCTAGGCTCGAGGCCCGAATACAATATACAAACTAGCGAGGTCAGTCAGTCAGATATATATATATAATACATCTGAATCAATTCAAAAGGAAATATACATATAACACGACTATATCAAACAAATCACACAGTAACAGTCAGTTAGATACAAGCAAAATAAATCCTATGGAAGTAAGGGGGTCATTCAATAGTACACACTACGAACTGGACCAGGAGTACAAAAGCAACTAACGAAAAGCTTCCCCCCCAGGGTTCCATCCGTAATCTACAAGAAATCACAATTTATCTCCTCGGCAGGGTTAATCATCCACACATCATATAAAGTTCCGTAGAATCAGATGTCTAATTCGCCCAAGTCATTTCTAACCTAGGCTTCCATCCCATTTCGTATTCGGGTACAAGAATCCAAAATAAGATAATTCACCACTCGAGCTGGCCAGTCCCAAGAGTAAATCATCTACATTTGTAATTCCTACCTGACATATGTATCTATAGTCTCCAAGTACCAAAATAATGTTTTAAAACCTAAAATACACTGTGATTCATAGCTTATACTCAAAAGAGTACTTAGTCCCTTACACTCATTCACATGAGCGAGACCACAACACCAATTGGCCCCAAGCTCACTCCGCACAGAGACTACGCGAAGCAGCACTGATACCACCTGTGACAGCCCCACCTCACCCTAAGGCGAACCAAAGGGTTCAGCGGACCGCCTGCTCAGCTCTCGCCAGAACTGCTAAGACGGTTAAACACAACTCAAAACGTGCCGGAATATAGTAGCACGCTTAAACAAAGCAAAAATCACGAAACAGAAAAATGAAAATCGAAACGGAAAGTGAATAGTGCCTGCCACGTCACAATCCGACCGGGACCCAATCGAATACAAGTAACTTCATATAATCCTTGAAAGGGGCATATACAAACCAAATATAACACGTGAACATGAGTACACGCTTTTATAAACCACATTCGTATTCAAAAAAAATATTTGAATCCAAGTACAATTAGGGTTTCCAACCATTGAGGAGCTATACAAAATATCTAAACTAGCTCAACTCATTCTTCAAAAATCAAAAGTCCAAAAGATGGTTCCCTGTAAGGAAAACAAAATTAACAGAACGGGGTGAGTTAGAAGCTCAATGAGGTACCAAAAGTATAATAGTAGAAATCATGAGAAAACACTTTTAGGGCACATATACACATCAAGTAAGAGAAATGAACGAACACCACAATTTAAAGGATACAGGTGGCCCTCAGGAGACAAATCCCCGTTGCAATACTTGATCCAGCCTCGTTGACTCTCCGTCAACGTTTAATGACACACTAATGTCCGTAGACCCCTCTTACGCCAAAATCCCGTTCACAAACATACCCCTTACAGGACCCGAACGCCGAACAGGAACAGGAATGGTAATACTCGAGTATACCGGAATCAAGAGTCTCAATACCCAAAGATTCCCCAGGAACAGGCACCCATGGATTGTCAATTACCTCGACCAAGCCCTTGCTGGCTCGACTTAATTAACTTCCCATGAGGTTGAGCTTAAGTTAATAGAAAGATCGTTGGACACACTTCCAAACGATCTCAGAACAAGCGCAAGTAACAAGTTCAAGTTCATAACAAGTACAAGTAATAGATTCCAGTTCATTCAGTACAGGCAAGAGAACGAGTGTGATAAAGTACACCCTCATCTCATTCAGAATAACAGAGTTCATAGTTATCCATGTCACAAATTTCAAGTATAGATGAACCAATTAAACAACAATTTAGGGGAGTGGTACACTCACCAGTTAAAGCAGAGTTTCAACCAAGGTAGGGCTCTAATCACCAAGAAACCCTAGAATAGCCAAGGTAAACAATTATGGTTTTCCCATATCCACAATTCTAGTAAATAAAATGCACAAATGAGGCTTGACTACAAGTCATAGACTTCGCCAACTAATTACTCATGCAAGTGTGCAAAACATGATTTTGGGAACAAAAAGGTAATATGAAAACCTAGGGCTCGAACAACCCCAAAAGCCTATCTTATATATATCCCAAATCAAACCAAACTCGAAGGAATCCAACATTCCTAAAATTTGGACAGCATATCCCCTACATTTCCTTACTTTTCCATCCTGCAGGCAACACCAATTCATCTCAAATCAACCACATACACATTATAGACTATAGAATACACCTTTCGGCACAATAAGCACAACTGAAGCTACACTGATCGGATTGAAACGAATCTTATGGCGTTTCGAAGCCAAAACATAAACCTACATTTCTTATTAAGACCTCCAAAGCCAAATCATGCATTTTCATGGTCAAAAATGGAAATCTCCACGAAAACAGAAATCTGTCCGCGAAACAGGGTTCATGGGCAGTCAAGGGTATTTCGGTCATTTCACAGGCTACAGTGCTCCAATTGAGCTGAAATTTTGTAGGCAGCTATTAACATCATTTTCTACAACTTTCATGTTTTAACCTAAGCCTGATTCGGCCTCTAACATGCACTAATAAAGCCGGCCAGAACAGGGCAGATTGGAACCCTAAAACTGAAATTTTTCGCAAATAACCGCAATTAGCGTACAAGGGATCCATTTAACACAATTTAGAACCATCAATACAAGGCCAACCATAATCATCATATGAAAACAGAAAAATCCCCAAAAAAAATCAGAAATTTTGTGACGGCCCCACCTCCCCCTAGGGCGTACCCCAGAGTTCGGCAAGTCGTCTGCCCAGCTCTTGCCGGGACTCAGTCGATCATAAAACTAGAAAATAGATTCACGCCAAAAGAAAGTTCTATTTACACAATTACATCTTCAAAAGTTGCATAAACTAGTACATCAAGTCATACATACCACGAGTACCAGAAAGTGAACCCTAGAAGAGCTGATAACTACAACCACCACGACCACTATGTACATCTTACTCGTCAACTTTTAACAAATACAAATACAAACATTCTATAGCTCAAAATCTAACCACCTTCCCGAGCGATCCCCGCGTCGGCCCCCTGCTAAGAAAAACAAATGGAATGGGGTAAGCTATATGCTTAGTGAGCAATCAGGGGAAAATAACACTCACATAATTAAACAAGTAAATCAGGATATTTCACATCAATAACAGAAAAGTAACATCACAAGTGTAGGATACGGGTGGCTCCAAAGCCAGTTCAATTCCCCGAACTTGAACGCCTGTTGACACTCCGTCAACCAAGTACTCATGGTCCGTAGACTCCACTTAAACATTCCCCGTTCACCTTATCAATCCCCGCTGGCCAGTCAACAGCACACAGCAGCTCGAGCGAAATAAAGTAACTTAGCTTTCGTCAAAGCTATAACAAGAAACTAAATCCCAAGTTTAGCATGGAACTATCTTCGACCAAGCCCCCGCTGGCTCGAATAGTTCGTCTAACCCTTGGAACCGGGCTGGAACCAAGCCCTGAGATATCCGATCTCTCAATAGATGGTATCTCTCAACAAGTGCACAACAAGATACTTACCCCAAACAGCACACAGCAAATGAGGTTTAATTCAAGTCACGAGATCACCCCTATCAGCACACAGCAAAAGGATGATACTCAAGTCATGTAATTCCCCTCCTCAGCACACAGCAAGAGGGTGATACTCAACATAAAGCATGAATTCTCACATAAGAAATCAAAACAAAGGATGGGCTTAGGTCGAGTGAGATAAAGTACACCCTCGCCTATGTACCCATTTAACATGTACAAACACTTTAACAAATTCACATCAATAACCACCCAATTACTCACTTGATACAACTTGGCACGAAAATGATACAATTCACGGAGCTTGACCGTCACCGTCAAAAGCCTCAAGATCTGTATGGGCAGATTATATACACACATGAATGAAACGGCCATACAACAGCAATTTATAACTGAAACGATCGAATACAGTTGAAAACGGTCAAAATAATCAAAACGGTTACACGATCTTGTCCATAACGGGAGCTAGGGTTATCAGATCAAAATGTACTAGATAGTGTCTCGAACCTTAGACAAAAGGTTACAACTTCCATGAAGATAACTCAATCCATTTTTCAGTGTATCCAAGTTAAACTTGCAAAATATAAAACTAGGACTCTGAAGACTAGTTTATCTTTCTCGTGAAAATTCGGCGGCATGCCCCTTGTGTTTACCCAATTTCCAGCCATTTATGGCTTCATTATTTTTCTCTCAGCCAATCCCAAAGTCATACATATCATAGATTCAAGTAAATAGCCGTTCCATAGGCTCATAACAACATAAGAACAGAAATCAAAGTGACAACAAGTGCGGAAATGTAACCTAGCAAAAGACAGATTTGACGTGTGGTTGCGGAAATAACACATCCGAGGCTACGCTTATCGGATTGAGGCGTAACTTATACCGTTTCGAAGCTAAGACACAGGGCTACAATGTTCATGCAGATCACTTAGTCCAGTTTGTAGACACCAAATTTTGGGGTAATTTCATTTACTGTTTTTTTTTAGTTTTTTATTTGTCGTGTTCGTTTTATTCGATTTTTTTTAGTTTTTAGTTTTTAGTTTTATTTTTATTTTTAAGTTTTTAGCATAGAATTTCTTGAAAAAAAAAAGAGAGAAAAAAGAAAAATCATGAAAAAAGAGAAAAAAGGAAAATCATGAAAAAAGAGAAAAAAGGAAAAGGAAAAATAGCAATTTTGTTTTATTTGGTTTTATTTATCTATTTTAGTCATTTCCACTTAATTTATCTTTTATTTTTGTTTGGTTCATTTAGAAGAAAAAAGAGCAAAGCCGCGGCAATGCTACGCAGCTTGCAAAGAGAGAACTTGGGCAGTCCTTGGTTGCAAATATAGCAGAGGATAGCTGAGGGTTTTAGGGTTGTTAGCTTGGTATAAATAGGACAGGAATAGCAGCCGCAACGAGGGGGGAGCGAACGGAAAGAAAAAACTGGAGCAAGAGAGAAACAGAAAAAGAGCAAGGAGAGAGTGAACGGCGGAGTTTGGAAAAGAAAGACACAACCGAGGAGTTCTCTGGAAAAAGGCAAAACAAAAACAGCAAGGGGAGATAAGGAAGGTTGACGGCTAGAATCTGGGGAGGTGAGGAGAGAAAGACTGAAAAAGCTGGAAAGAACGAGAGACCAGTAAGCTTGAGGGAAACGAAAGAAAAACCAGAACTTGAGATTTGGAAGAAGACGAGAGGAAACCGGAGGGGAAGAGTGAGAGAGAAGAAAAGAGGGTTTACGGGCTGAGAGCTGGAGGAGAACCAGCAAGGTGGAGGGTGGAAAGGAACGGTCTTTGAACTGGAACAAAAGAAGGGAGCTTCGGTAGTAGCGGCCGGAAGGAAAAGGAAAAACACAGAGCAGCCGCAACCCCAGAGGATCTCATTGTTGACATTGGCTGAAGTGGTGGCGCTGTCATTTCCGCTGCTACTCTCCTTCTATTGCCGTGCACTCCATCACCACCGGCAAAATCTTCACCCAGGTAAGTCCAGAAAAATGGCGTAGAACTCTGGGCAATTCTGATTGATGTTTTCTTCTAGTTGTGTATGTGCGGCAGTGCCTTGGTGTTTTTCCCCTGTTGTTCTCCTTTCCATTTTATTCTTAGCATCGTGCTCGCTGTTGTGTTTGGGCTTTATAATGTTTCTCGAAGTTCTGAGTTAGAGTCAATAAATGTTTATATTCCTTTGCGCTGTTGCTGGATTTTAAGTGAAGTGGATGAATCTGTCTTGTTGTTTCGTTACATTTCATGCTTGGCTGTTTTTGATCAGATCTCCTGGAGACAGATGATTATGTTTTGGGGAATGGTATGACAATGGATTAGAGCCTTTGTGGTTGGGCTTAGTTGTTGAACTAGTATAAGTCTGTTTGAACTCGGTTAAAGGAAATGAAATGCAGCAACAACATTGCCAAGCGCCTGGCTGGCAATTGACGCAAGTTCCAATCTTTCTTTTGTTGCATTTGTATTCCGTTGCTTGGACTGAACCTTCAGTGATAATTTGAGGTCTTGCATTAGATTTTGGTTGTTGAATTGGTAGAATCCGTTTGAGTGGCTTCATCATAGGCCTTCTTGTTGAATGGTGAAGTTTGTTTTTATTCCAAGAAGTTACAAAGCTGGTTTTGTTTTTCTGCTGCTGCACACATTCTCTATTTGGTTCTTCATTTGCCTCCATTTGATCTTAAATGGTTCACGGTTCATGACTGGATTCTGTGAATGAGAATGTTTATGTGCTAAGTGATGTCGAGTGATGGTTTTTGCTAGCTTATATCCTAAATCTTGCATGAAATCTGCATTGCATTGGAAAGCTTAAAGGTTGCCGAAGCAACATTGGCTGGAAAATTGCAGAAATCTCAGTTTCTTCCTGAGCCTTGCATGAAAGTTTTTTCCAGATTTTGCATAACCTTCTTCTAAGTTGTTGCGTGCAAGTTGAGTTGCTGAATCCATTGGTTTGCTTTGTACAAATGCATCTGGGCTAAATAGAAAGGTGGCCGAAAGAATGCTTGCTGGAAAAAATGAATTTCTGGTTGCCGAATGCTTGCTGCAATTTTGCTCTAGCATTTGTGTGATTCTCCTTCTATGTTTTGATTTGTTGGGATGTTGGAATTGTGTGTCATAGATCTGCATTTCTCCCTTCTCACTATCCCAAGTCCACACGAGCCCACATTAGTTCATTTTCCTTTCCCATCGCACAATCACTTTTGGCACAAGAAAATTGCAGCAGGCTCCATCTTCTAAACCGCAGGAACTTTTCTCATGTTTTTTGCATAAAGCTGCATTTTTTTTAACTCTTGGTGGTTCCCATAAGAATCTGAGTTCATGTTGGATTGTTTCTGGTTTAATTTCGCATTTACTTCGATCATACATGGCTGCTCTCCCAGTCTCTTGTGCTTTTAGTTTCCTTCCCACATTGTTTCTCCTATCCAGGTTGTAGTTTCTTTTTGGTTTCTTATTGTGCAGCAGATTTGCATGATGTCTTGCTAAGTTTTCTGTTTGGTTGAGTGAAATTGGTTGCTTAGTTTGAATTTATGATGTTGGGTTGGAAATAAATCAAAGCTTGGCATGAAGTTGCTTGAGTTGTTCAGATTTGCATCTACGAGTTTCATGATGCAAAGTGAGAGGATTGTGTGATTGTTTGCTTGGATTTAATTGTGTTTGAAAGCTGATTTCGGTGAAGTGCTGATTGCAGAAGCCTTGTCTAAATAAAATTGCAGAAGCTTAAACTCCTACGTATGCATGCATGAAATAATCTTGAGAATTGCACTTTGGCCCCCCAAGTCTCTCTTTGTTTCACTATGACCCAACCAATTGAAAAATTTCCTCAATTTGGTCCTTGGCAGTTTTAATTCTACAACTTCATTGCTTGTTTGTTTTAATTAATTACTATGCTTTATTTCAATTGCACTTAAGTCATGACGTTAGGGCTTTATGACCAAGTGAGCTTGTGTTTGCTTATTTTATTTAATTTTCCCAAATAAAGTGGTACCTTGACCGTTTTATTGTTTTGAAGCCATTTTTCTTTCATTTGGACTCCATTCCAAGGGAGGTACACTCTATCCCTTATTTGCACTTCATTTGACCCTACGTGCTCCTACGTGTTATGTGAATATGCATGTCTACGTTGCTTTCTTTGCCTTTCTTTAATTCCTTTCATTTATTTCATTTACTTTTTCCTTTTATTTAAGTTATTCATTATGGGGTATGTGTACACCTCTTGGCTTGTAATAGATAGGGCTCGGAGAGCATCTGGTCCATTTCCCCTTCCCCTTGGTTGCTTGCTTTTGTTGCTACATGTTTAAGCGCTTTATTAGGCTCTTGCATCTAGTCGAGCATGCTAAGTGTTATGTGCTACGTGTTTATAAGTGATTTGCATGTCTACTCGCTTTTCATGGTGTGGATGAATGGAATGGATGAATGTACGTCACCACACTAGTCCAACGCTAGTTGTGGCTTCTTTTATCGTTTCCACTAGTCTAATGCTAGTAGGAATTCATAGGAAGGGCTAGTCCAACGCTAGACCCAATAGGATTTTCCCTTTGTTTTTCATTAATGCATTATTTGCCTGTTCACTACATATCATGCATTTTTCCTTAGTTTTATCATTTGGCATGCTCCTCAATTCCCCTTTCCCTTCATTTTAGGCCTCTTGCATCTCATGCTAGTTATAGGGTCCATTTTGTTTGAGAGTCCCCTTAAATATGGGATATAGACGAGTGTGGCTTTTTCCAAGCCTTAGCACGCTTGTATTCCCTCTATCAAAGGGAAAATTAAGTCACAAAGTTAGGACTCCCCGTTCCCGTCTTGGTGCATTCCTATAGGATTCATGCATTTTTCATTCACGATCACATACATTTACTTTATATTCTCTCTCTTTTTCTACATTCTCACTTCACACTACTTTTACACGTTTTTATTCAACTACTCACACTCTATACCATATCACTCGCACACATGCACTTTATATTATTTTCACATTATCATTCTTTACTCACTTTACCTTGTAAATACACTTGCACACCTCCACTTTTCTCACTTCACATAAACTTACATTTTCACATGACATGCACTCCATTCATTTTTACGTCATTTAGGATTACGTGTGACCTCTCCAAAGGCTCATTAGTGGGCTTCGCAATTAATGTGATTGGCACCACTCAACCTTTGAAGAGAAATTTCCCCGTGTCCCCCTAGGTCTAGGTTTTTGCATTCATATAGTCATATCCAACATGCGATACATACCTTGGGTAGAAAAATTAGGAAAGGTGGGGCTAAATCACGCAACTAGCCTTGGCTAGGTCGAAGGGGTGCCTTGGATTTTTATCCTTGCCTTCCCCTTCGTCAAATGTGACCCCCGAACCTTTTTCTTTGATTTGCGTAGACTAGGAGTCGTTTTAAAAAGGGTTTTCTACATTTTCCTTTGAAAAATTCATTTTTTTAGGTGGCTTGGTACACCTTAACTCTATACCAAGTGGCGACTCTGATTTTATTTTTTTTTAAAAAAAAAAACCCTTTTTTGAACTTCGTTTGGCCAAATCGTCGCATTATTAAGTCCCATGGCCTTTATTTTCATTTTGCACACGTTCACACACACTCACACACCATACACCATTCAAAAAGTGGGGCGCGACAGTTGGCGACTCCACTGGGGACTTCCTAAATGGGTCCAAGCATTTGATTTGGCTATTCTTTTCCCTTTTCTACCCTTTTTATGCATAGCATTTGGATATTAGGGTTGCATTTTTCCTTTTTAGGACTTTTTGCCTCGCGCACATATCAAACTACTCCCTCACTCACGTATGTATGATTGGTTGTTTGGATTTATATTTTACTTGTTTTATCTCGCGCTTTGCATTGCATTGGGTGGGGAGACATACCCTAGAGCCTCGCGTTGGTTCTCGATCCCTCCCCTCCAAACGAGCACTAGCATACGTGCATACGCTTTATTTTTTTCACCCTTCATTTATTTTTCTTTTAGTGGCTTGTCACGCCACTCCACCCTATTAGGATTTTAGGCGACCCACTTGGACGTGTGATCGCGACACGATGTGTGCGTAGCATGATCCGAGGGGTCACTCAATCTTCCATTTTGAGCTTTGGGTTCATAACCTTTAGCTTTTAGTGGAAGGTTGAGGATTTTTGATAGATTCACTCATGACATGTAGCCGTGATACGATGTGTGCGTAGCAATGTCTGGGGAATCGCTCGAGCCACCGACAAAGAGCCTTGGGATTGATGACCCTTGGTTTCCAAGTCTGAAGGCTCGGGGACCTAAAAACCTATCAAGTCTAGATGCATTAGTGAGCCAATACCTCATGCATCCATGATAGCTTGCCTAGGGTAGAGTCTGCTTTGCCCTATTATGGACACTATTCACGAGGGGAGGGGTCCAACCCCTTTCTCCCTTTTATTGCTTTATTTCTTTGTATTGATTTCGCTGCTACAATGTGTTATGTGTATTTATCTGGCTGAACTAACTTTTCTTGGTTTTGTGTCCCCATTGCATTCATAAACCCTAGCAAATAAGAGGCCTTGCATGACCTTCTTTTAGAACCTACCCTCGTAGATAGGTTATTGCACGTTTAAATATTTTGGTATATTGCATTCATAGATTAATAATTGCATATCATTCTAGGCCTACCTTGGCGTATAAAGGGTCCTTTTAGGTCATAATTGCATATTTTACTGCTTTAATAAAATGGCATCATGCATAAACCCTAGAAAGGGAATGCCGTTTAGGGGATCCCGTGTTAGGAATAAGCCACCTTGTGTCTCGGATACTTAATCCAGTGAGACTTGCACGTTTACATTTTGTACCATCCAAAGGGGTAGTGCACAAGGTAAGGTAGGATCCGATCATTTTCATAGAGTGATCTTTGGAATATGAGCATCTAATAATCACTTTTTGGCCATTTTATCAAAATTGGTAAAAATCCCTTGCGTGAAGGACATTAATTTGAAGAAATTCACAAATGATTCCTCCTATTGAGACGATAAATAAATTGAGGCCAAAATTTGATTTTTAGAAGGTCATAGACTAATGCACCTCGATAATTTTGAAATAACCAATGGCCGGACAATTCAACCAATCCAGTTTGCCAATTCATTCAATAAATCGTCAATTCATTTGACCAATTT
Source organism: Coffea eugenioides (assembly GCF_003713205.1). Taxonomy (NCBI): domain Eukaryota; kingdom Viridiplantae; phylum Streptophyta; class Magnoliopsida; order Gentianales; family Rubiaceae; genus Coffea; species Coffea eugenioides. The sequence goes on along the minus strand of NC_040035.1, from coordinate 14,327,956 downwards.
ACCCTTTTTAGGGTCATTCGGCCGATTTTTGAATAAATCACTAATTCAATTTCATTCATTTGGCCAATTTACCCATTTTTAGGGCAACCGAGCCGATTTTGAATAAATCAAGTTTCGTTCAATCTATTTGATCAATTTCCCCTTTTTAGGGCGATCTGATTAATTTTGGACAAATTAAATTTCATTCAATTCATTTGACCTGTTTCCCTTTTTAGGGTAATCCGGTCGATTTTAAATAAATTGTCAATTTCATTTGACCAATTAGGATTTCAATGTCGAATTTCAAAATGGAAAACCTAGTCGATTTTGAGAAAAGCATCCATTGCATCCAGCCATTTGATCAGTTGGAGTTTTGACCCATGCTTCACTGAGAAAATTTGTCAACGAATTCCAATCTCTTCGATAGGAAGTTTGTCAAGGTCAAACCCGTGCGTTTTGCAAATTCTTGTATCGATCAAAAGTGATCAGTCCACTCGAACGTTGACCTCATTTTGACATATGTCTCTCGTCACTCCAGTTGACCAAATTTTTCAAAATTATTTTTCACTCAATCAATTGATCGGATTCATCAGGTATGGTATAGTGCCTACCCTAGAGGATTGCATTTTCATGCTAGGCCTACCCTTGGCATAAAAGGGTTCCCCCATAGGACATGCATACCGATTTTATAGTATTGCTTACTAACTCATGGTTTTTTCTTTCTTTTGTTTTCCCCCTTCCTTTGCATTCATAAAAATGTTTCAATAAGGCAAAAATATTTTTCTATATCTGATGGCACTTCCGATCTAATAAAGTGTCAAAACTGCAAGTCTTATTTGATTTTTGGGCAGATCCTACAATGGAAACATAAATGATCTATCTGAAAGCTCTACGCTAAAGCATCTGAGAGATTTTTGTAATTATTTCCAAAGGAAAATTTTGTATATTTAGTTAATACATTTTGTTCCAAAAGAAAAGGAGACAAAAAGTGTATATGTGGAGCTCTTTACAAGTTTCTCTCTTCTCATTTGTATCGTAATTGAACAGGAATTTTTGTTGCAAACTTTCTCAGCAATAAAATTTTTGGACAATTATTGTTTTGTGTATATTTATGTACATTTCATTCTTTATTCTTATTCATTGGAGAGTTCATGATGAATTTTGAGAAATAAGACCAAATTGAGATTTTTTCAACCTATAGGCTGAATTTCACAAGTGTATAAAATCCTCATGTACAATAGATTGGTGATCCGAGCTATACAATAAGAGTGCTCAGAAAAAAGGTGAATGGTCACTCAAAAGTCCCAATGAGATACCTTTTCTCCTTCACTTAACCCCAGAATAAAATCAGTCACATTGATTGATAAATTGCAAATTGGGGCCATCTTTGCTTGAAAATATCCATTGTGTTTAACCGATTCAATTCACATCTAAGTGAAAGCAAAAATGTGCATTATTCTTGTTTGTTTTGAAAATTTGGAATGATACTTCAAGCATTCTTTTCTCTATCTATACAGAGTTTATCATTTGCTCTCCCGTTTGAGCCTTTGAAAGAATAATTTCGTTTCAAATAAGAGCCCTAATGATTACTACCCTTCATTGGAAAATTTTCAAATATCAAAAGAGGAATGGATTTTCAAATGACTATTTCGCTACTTTGGTTGTCATGAAGGTGTAAGAATGATATTTTGGCCGTCATTTCTACAACCTAAACACTGATCATCCCTTGCATCCTCATTTGAGCTAAAAATTGGTGGTTCTTTTCGAGTGCACATATGATCGCACCCCACATTGGGGAAGGAGATTGGGGAATTTTGAAAAAGAAAAAAGAAAAAGGAAAAGCAAAAATGCTAGAATAAGGAGGGAACCGCAAATTGGGGAATTTGATTCCACTTGAGGTCCAATTTTGAAAAAAGGAGAAAGAAAAGGAAGAGTTTTGTCCACGTGGATCGCCTATGTTTCACAAATATGGATGAGCAAGAGTCTTCCCTAGTCAATTAATTCAGATACATGCAAGAAATTTCGCATTAATGAAAGTTTCCTTTCAGAGTTATTGTAAGGAACGGATTAAAAGTCAGGCCCTCTTCTTTTCCGATCAAACATTCTATCCCTAGTTATCCCTTTTGAGCCTTCAGAGCAAATTATTTCGTTTGGCAACCCCTGAGAATCGCAAGCCCCACACTGGGGCAAGTTTGAGTTGGAAAAGAAAAGTTTCGAAAAGTGAAAAGTCATAATGCAACAAAATCAAAAGCAAAAGAAGAAAAAAGAACCTCAGTTCAAAAATAAACTGGGGCAAATTTTGTGAAAGTTCAAAAATGGCAAAAGGCCGGAAAAATCAAAAGAAGAAAGAAATGAAAGTGAAAAGCCTCAATTGAGCATAAACTGGGGCAAATTCTGATTTAACCCTAAATAGGGCTGGCGCAACAATGCGATTTCAGATTCTTCAAACCACTTTTGAAATCTGCCTTCAAGCCTTAACTTTCCTGAGCACCCCACCTGACCCCATTACAAAAGCCGAAAGTCCTGATTTCTGTTTTTTGCAATGGCCCCGTCAAGGAAATTTCTGATGCCGAAAGTTTTAGCTGTATTTCTGAATTGCCTGTGTGACGACCCCACCTCCCCCTAAGGCGTACCAAAGGGTTCGGCGGACCGCCTGCCCAGCTCTCGCCAGGACTCACTCACTATCTCAATCGAGTCACGTACACACATTCATGAACCATAAATAACATTCCCAATTCAAGCTTATAATTTACATTAATAGAAATCGAAGTACGAAGTCTCAATACACCAAACTAGATCAAAACGAATACAATCCAAATACAACATGTTCCATCCGAGGAATAGCGTGAGTACAAGTCAAAATCAAACAGCTAGTCTATGCTAGACTTTACATATCTCACACCTCGCTCGTACCCCTGAAAGGAAAACAAATGGAGTGGAATGAACTAAAAGCCCAGTGAGGTTCCAAATAGCAAATTGACCATTATTTATAAGTACGAGTTTTCGATATAGCAAAGTAACGAGCATAAAGTGTTCATAAATGTGAACAGTAACACGTCAAGTAGCAATCTTAAAATGAGCGAATGTAGAAAATTTTTCAAAAGAAACAATAATCCAATAAACAATAATTACTCCAAAGTATAAGGATACGGATGACTCTCAGGAGCCAAATTCCCATTACATTACCAGAAGCTTGATCCCGTAGTAGTTGACACTCCGTCAACTTTCAAGTAAGTAACCAATCCAGTAGAACACCACTTAAACGACTCTCCGTCCACCGTTCAACCCCCAGCTGGGCCCAAAATCCTCAAGAACACGGGTGGTAATACTCGAGTATACCGATTAGTCGAGGAGATATCACTCCACTCGACAATACAAGAGACCCAGGGTTCGTTACCCAATCGACCAAGCCCTTGCCGGCTCGACTAGAGTAACTCGCCACAGGGTTTCTGGAATTCCAGGAAGTGCGCGCATCATAAACAAGTATATCAAGTCAATTGCAACAATAAACAAGTATATCACGTAAGGGCAAGTGCGATAAAGTACACTCTTGCCCTTACAATTCACGTATATAACATGTAATCAGATTGGTCACGTATCAAGTTCAAGTATCAAGTTCAATTCGGTATTTGAAAGCACTCACCCAAAAGATATAGTGCTACTGGTCACTTTCAGGTTATACTCCGAGTTCGGAGTCCAAATCTGCGATAAAACTCAATTTGAGAACTTTGAAACATGACTAGAGTTCGAAACTTAGACGTTTCGTTCAATAAGAATCAAGAAATTGAAATTCACTTGGAGAATACTCGTGAGATACTCGCTCACTTTTTAAATGATAAAACTTTGTAACATTTATACTTGAAATGGTCATGCGAGTCGAAAGTACAAGGGAAAACGTACTTTGAGCAATCATTATTTCATTTCTCAAGGGTACAAGTTCGGCCAAGTCCTTACTTATATACCTCGGAACACGCAGACTCAAGTACCCTAGATGGTTCAAGCAGTAATCACTCTTAACCCATACTCGAGTTGCAAGTAGTTCTCTAGTCTTCGAGCGTAAATTTGGGCAGCATGCCCTTTGTGTTTACCTAATTTTCCAGCCATTTAGGCTTCATTATTTTTCTTCAACACCACCCAACATCATACATATCAGCAATTTATGTCAAGAGCCATTCCATAGGCTCACAATATCATAACAACAAGAACCGCATCAAGTACAAGTGCAGAAATTCAATGTGGCACAAGACAGATTTGACGTATACAAGCGGAAATAACTTGTCCGAGGCTACGCTTATCGGATTAAGGCGAAACCTATGCCGTTTCGAAGCTAAAACACAAAGCTACAACATTCATGAAGGTCACTTAGTCCATTTCCTAATGTAACTTAGTCAAAATCTCAGACTACTAAACCAGAAACCAATTCATCGGCTGTTTAAACGCATTATGCTGTAGCGGACCTAACTCAGTGTACACAAGTCCGAATCAGGTTTTCTTTGAGGCATTTTAAAGCTACTTCAGAACACTACAACTTTTATGTTTTGGCCCATAGCTAAATCAGAATGGATCCTGATCAAAAATCGTGATAAACTGGACTGAACTGAAGAAACGGACTGCTGGGAAATTCTTAAAACAGTAGGGGTATTTTGGACTTTTCACGTTCTACGTTGCTCCGATTGAGCTGAAATTTTATAGGCACCTATAAAACATCATTTCCTACAACTTTCCTTCTTTGACCCAAGGCCAAATCGGCCTCTAACACATAGATACAAATTCGGACAGAAGTGATCCAGAATTTTCCAGAAATCTGGAATTTGTAGTTTCTAGTGAAATTTTCCCTAATTTCTTGGTTCAATCACTACCACAACACCATATGAAACCTCAATTGCATCATATAAACATCATACAACCATTTGGGCAGAATTTCCATAAGCCCTAGTGCATCAAATAAATTGGGGAAAACTACTAAAACATGCTCATCATCCATAATCTCACCATAAAATCAAGTTACTAGGCTTAATTTAACAAGATTAGAAGTAAAACTTGGAGAGATAAACTCTCTTACCTTGAATAGAGATCACAAAGAGTAGCCCAAGCTTCCTCCTTCCAAAGCTTACCACAAATCACCACCTAGTCACTTAGGAACAAGTTTAATCGGTTTACTTTGTTTATTTTCTCACTAAATTGCTGGATTTGAAGATGAAATGAAGAAATTTCCCTTGGTGTTTTCTTCCCTCTCCCTCTCGGCTCTTAGGCAGAAATATGAAGAGAAATGAGGCTAAGTTTATCTTATAATAAAGCCAAAAGATTAGAACTAATGATGTCCACAAATTGCCCAACACTTGGCCTAATCTTGGCCACTCATTTTTCTCTTTCTTTCCCTTGCTTATAAGCCACAAATTTCGGTCCCCTTAGCTGTAATATAAGAAGATATTTTGCTCAATTATCAATGAGCTTGTAGGGTAAGAAAGTGGTGGTCAAGCAGTGCGTTCAATCGGTAATGCGCGGGACCCGCCGGATCGCGCCGTTTTTCTTAAAAACTCACGTACTAGGGTTTTTACTTCCCATTCACTAACTTTATACCATTGCTACTAATCACATATTATTTCTCACTCAAAAGTCACTTTTAATCTCCAAATTTAATCCTTACTCTGTACCGAAAATTCATCCGGCGAAAAATCGCGAAAACCCTAATTTTGCTCCAAACTTGAAACCGAAGCGTAAAACCTTATTTTCTAGGTTTATTTACACTTATCATGGAATAATTGGATAGTAGGGCTTTAATAAATGATAATCTTCAAATAAAAAGAAATTTTTAAGAAAACGTGAGGAATTTTCCAATTCCAGTAATTAAAATTAGGGTTTCAATTAAAATATGAGACATTTAGGAAAACCGGTTAGTCACAAGTAAACTAGGGTTTTTGGCTACAATATTAGGGTTTCTAGTCTTTTAAACCAAAATAAGGTTTTAAATCAACCCAAAGAAATACACTTTAATATTTTCTTCACAAACAACCTCCTAATATTCGGGATGTTACAATCTCCCCTCCTTAAAAGAATTTCGTCCTCGAAATTCATACATGCACTTCGAATAACATAGGGTATTTTCCTTATATATATCATCCAATTGTGCCATCTCACAGATTCACTGGAACTCAAGTGATAGCCTGTCAGGCAGATCAACAGATCAGGGTAAGTAACTAAACACAAGTAATAATCTAACCATATACCGGTTGGTTGAAAAATCGAATGAGACGGACGGGAGGGTAGAACATAATCGGGGCAATATCTTAAAATGACATCAAGGAAGCATAACCAAGGGAAGAAGAAAGAAATCGGTCTTTGGCGAGACTTTCTCGACATATACTACAACCTAATCATCCTCTATAGGAACCCTAGCCAAACTATTACTCGATTCGTCCATGAAAACACTCCTGGGTGTTCAGGTACAAGAATCCACAATAAGGTAATTCACAACTCGAGCCGGCCGGTCCCAAGAGTAAATTACCCATATTAGAGATTCCTACCCAGCATACATATCTAAGGTCCCCAACAATAGACAATTGTTCCACACTTAACAAGTCAATCCCCACAGTCCAAGAACCTTCTCCCGGCACGAGCTCGATAGGAGCTCTGATACCATCTGTGACGACCCCACCTCCCCCTAAGGCGTACCAAAGGGTTCGGCGGACCGCCTGCCCAGCTCTCGCCAGGACTCACTCACTATCTCAATCGAGTCACGTACACACATTCATGAACCATAAATAACATTCCCAATTCAAGCTTATAATTTACATTAATAGAAATCGAAGTACGAAGTCTCAATACACCAAACTAGATCAAAACGAATACAATCCAAATACAACATGTTCCATCCGAGGAATAGCGTGAGTACAAGTCAAAATCAAACAGCTAGTCTATGCTAGACTTTACATATCTCACACCTCGCTCGTACCCCTGAAAGGAAAACAAATGGAGTGGAATGAACTAAAAGCCCAGTGAGGTTCCAAATAGCAAATTGACCATTATTTATAAGTACGAGTTTTCGATATAGCAAAGTAACGAGCATAAAGTGTTCATAAATGTGAACAGTAACACGTCAAGTAGCAATCTTAAAATGAGCGAATGTAGAAAATTTTTCAAAAGAAACAATAATCCAATAAACAATAATTACTCCAAAGTATAAGGATACGGATGACTCTCAGGAGCCAAATTCCCATTACATTACCAGAAGCTTGATCCCGTAGTAGTTGACACTCCGTCAACTTTCAAGTAAGTAACCAATCCAGTAGAACACCACTTAAACGACTCTCCGTCCACCGTTCAACCCCCAGCTGGGCCCAAAATCCTCAAGAACACGGGTGGTAATACTCGAGTATACCGATTAGTCGAGGAGATATCACTCCACTCGACAATACAAGAGACCCAGGGTTCGTTACCCAATCGACCAAGCCCTTGCCGGCTCGACTAGAGTAACTCGCCACAGGGTTTCTGGAATTCCAGGAAGTGCGCGCATCATAAACAAGTATATCAAGTCAATTGCAACAATAAACAAGTATATCACGTAAGGGCAAGTGCGATAAAGTACACTCTTGCCCTTACAATTCACGTATATAACATGTAATCAGATTGGTCACGTATCAAGTTCAAGTATCAAGTTCAATTCGGTATTTGAAAGCACTCACCCAAAAGATATAGTGCTACTGGTCACTTTCAGGTTATACTCCGAGTTCGGAGTCCAAATCTGCGATAAAACTCAATTTGAGAACTTTGAAACATGACTAGAGTTCGAAACTTAGACGTTTCGTTCAATAAGAATCAAGAAATTGAAATTCACTTGGAGAATACTCGTGAGATACTCGCTCACTTTTTAAATGATAAAACTTTGTAACATTTATACTTGAAATGGTCATGCGAGTCGAAAGTACAAGGGAAAACGTACTTTGAGCAATCATTATTTCATTTCTCAAGGGTACAAGTTCGGCCAAGTCCTTACTTATATACCTCGGAACACGCAGACTCAAGTACCCTAGATGGTTCAAGCAGTAATCACTCTTAACCCATACTCGAGTTGCAAGTAGTTCTCTAGTCTTCGAGCGTAAATTTGGGCAGCATGCCCTTTGTGTTTACCTAATTTTCCAGCCATTTAGGCTTCATTATTTTTCTTCAACACCACCCAACATCATACATATCAGCAATTTATGTCAAGAGCCATTCCATAGGCTCACAATATCATAACAACAAGAACCGCATCAAGTACAAGTGCAGAAATTCAATGTGGCACAAGACAGATTTGACGTATACAAGCGGAAATAACTTGTCCGAGGCTACGCTTATCGGATTAAGGCGAAACCTATGCCGTTTCGAAGCTAAAACACAAAGCTACAACATTCATGAAGGTCACTTAGTCCATTTCCTAATGTAACTTAGTCAAAATCTCAGACTACTAAACCAGAAACCAATTCATCGGCTGTTTAAACGCATTATGCTGTAGCGGACCTAACTCAGTGTACACAAGTCCGAATCAGGTTTTCTTTGAGGCATTTTAAAGCTACTTCAGAACACTACAACTTTTATGTTTTGGCCCAGAGCTAAATCAGAATGGATCCTGATCAAAAATCGTGATAAACTGGACTGAACTGAAGAAACGGACTGCTGGGAAATTCTTAAAACAGTAGGGGTATTTTGGACTTTTCACGTTCTACGTTGCTCCGATTGAGCTGAAATTTTATAGGCACCTATAAAACATCATTTCCTACAACTTTCCTTCTTTGACCCAAGGCCAAATCGGCCTCTAACAGATAGATACAAATTCGGACAGAAGTGATCCAGAATTTTCCAGAAATCTGGAATTTGTAGTTTCTAGTGAAATTTTCCCTAATTTCTTGGTTCAATCACTACCACAACACCATATGAAACCTCAATTGCATCATATAAACATCATACAACCATTTGGGCAGAATTTCCATAAGCCCTAGTGCATCAAATAAATTGGGGAAAACTACTAAAACATGCTCATCATCCATAATCTCACCATAAAATCAAGTTACTAGGCTTAATTTAACAAGATTAGAAGTAAAACTTGGAGAGATAAACTCTCTTACCTTGAATAGAGATCACAAAGAGTAGCCCAAGCTTCCTCCTTCCAAAGCTTACCACAAATCACCACCTAGTCACTTAGGAACAAGTTTAATCGGTTTACTTTGTTTATTTTCTCACTAAATTGCTGGATTTGAAGATGAAATGAAGAAATTTCCCTTGGTGTTTTCTTCCCTCTCCCTCTCGGCTCTTAGGCAGAAATATGAAGAGAAATGAGGCTAAGTTTATCTTATAATAAAGCCAAAAGATTAGAACTAATGATGTCCACAAATTGCCCAACACTTGGCCTAATCTTGGCCACTCATTTTTCTCTTTCTTTCCCTTGCTTATAAGCCACAAATTTCGGTCCCCTTAGCTGTAATATAAGAAGATATTTTGCTCAATTATCAATGAGCTTGTAGGGTAAGAAAGTGGTGGTCAAGCAGTGCGTTCAATCGGTAATGCGCGGGACCCGCCGGATCGCGCCGTTTTTCTTAAAAACTCACGTACTAGGGTTTTTACTTCCCATTCACTAACTTTATACCATTGCTACTAATCACATATTATTTCTCACTCAAAAGTCACTTTTAATCTCCAAATTTAATCCTTACTCTGTACCGAAAATTCATCCGGCGAAAAATCGCGAAAACCCTAATTTTGCTCCAAACTTGAAACCGAAGCGTAAAACCTTATTTTCTAGGTTTATTTACACTTATCATGGAATAATTGGATAGTAGGGCTTTAATAAATGATAATCTTCAAATAAAAAGAAATTTTTAAGAAAACGTGAGGAATTTTCCAATTCCAGTAATTAAAATTAGGGTTTCAATTAAAATATGAGACATTTAGGAAAACCGGTTAGTCACAAGTAAACTAGGGTTTTTGGCTACAATATTAGGGTTTCTAGTCTTTTAAACCAAAATAAGGTTTTAAATCAACCCAAAGAAATACACTTTAATATTTTCTTCACAAACAACCTCCTAATATTCGGGATGTTACAATCTCCCCTCCTTAAAAGAATTTCGTCCTCGAAATTCATACATGCACTTCGAATAACATAGGGTATTTTCCTTATATATATCATCCAATTGTGCCATCTCACAGATTCACTGGAACTCAAGTGATAGCCTGTCAGGCAGATCAACAGATCAGGGTAAGTAACTAAACACAAGTAATAATCTAACCATATACCGGTTGGTTGAAAAATCGAATGAGACGGACGGGAGGGTAGAACATAATCGGGGCAATATCTTAAAATGACATCAAGGAAGCATAACCAAGGGAAGAAGAAAGAAATCGGTCTTTGGCGAGACTTTCTCGACATATACTACAACCTAATCATCCTCTATAGGAACCCTAGCCAAACTATTACTCGATTCGTCCATGAAAACACTCCTGGGTGTTCAGGTACAAGAATCCACAATAAGGTAATTCACAACTCGAGCCGGCCGGTCCCAAGAGTAAATTACCCATATTAGAGATTCCTACCCAGCATACATATCTAAGGTCCCCAACAATAGACAATTGTTCCACACTTAACAAGTCAATCCCCACAGTCCAAGAACCTTCTCCCGGCACGAGCTCGATAGGAGCTCTGATACCATCTGTGACGACCCCACCTCCCCCTAAGGCGTACCAAAGGGTTCGGCGGACCGCCTGCCCAGCTCTTGCCAGGACTCACTCACTATCTCAATCGAGTCACGTACACACATTCATGAACCATAAATAACATTCCCAATTCAAGCTTATAATTTACATTAATAGAAATCGAAGTACGAAGTCTCAATACACCAAACTAGATCAAAACGAATACAATCCAAATACAACATGTTCCATCCGAGGAATAGCGTGAGTACAAGTCAAAATCAAACAGCTAGTCTATGCTAGACTTTACATATCTCACACCTCGCTCGTACCCCTGAAAGGAAAACAAATGGAGTGGAATGAACTAAAAGCCCAGTGAGGTTCCAAATAGCAAATTGACCATTATTTATAAGTACGAGTTTTCGATATAGCAAAGTAACGAGCATAAAGTGTTCATAAATGTGAACAGTAACACGTCAAGTAGCAATCTTAAAATGAGCGAATGTAGAAAATTTTTCAAAAGAAACAATAATCCAATAAACAATAATTACTCCAAAGTATAAGGATACGGATGACTCTCAGGAGCCAAATTCCCATTACATTACCAGAAGCTTGATCCCGTAGTAGTTGACACTCCGTCAACTTTCAAGTAAGTAACCAATCCAGTAGAACACCACTTAAACGACTCTCCGTCCACCGTTCAACCCCCAGCTGGGCCCAAAATCCTCAAGAACACGGGTGGTAATACTCGAGTATACCGATTAGTCGAGGAGATATCACTCCACTCGACAATACAAGAGACCCAGGGTTCGTTACCCAATCGACCAAGCCCTTGCCGGCTCGACTAGAGTAACTCGCCACAGGGTTTCTGGAATTCCAGGAAGTGCGCGCATCATAAACAAGTATATCAAGTCAATTGCAACAATAAACAAGTATATCACGTAAGGGCAAGTGCGATAAAGTACACTCTTGCCCTTACAATTCACGTATATAACATGTAATCAGATTGGTCACGTATCAAGTTCAAGTATCAAGTTCAATTCGGTATTTGAAAGCACTCACCAAAAGATATAGTGCTACTGGTCACTTTCAGGTTATACTCCGAGTTCGGAGTCCAAATCTGCGATAAAACTCAATTTGAGAACTTTGAAACATGACTAGAGTTCGAAACTTAGACGTTTCGTTCAATAAGAATCAAGAAATTGAAATTCACTTGGAGAATACTCGTGAGATACTCGCTCACTTTTTAAATGATAAAACTTTGTAACATTTATACTTGAAATGGTCATGCGAGTCGAAAGTACAAGGGAAAACGTACTTTGAGCAATCATTATTTCATTTCTCAAGGGTACAAGTTCGGCCAAGTCCTTACTTATATACCTCGGAACACGCAGACTCAAGTACCCTAGATGGTTCAAGCAGTAATCACTCTTAACCCATACTCGAGTTGCAAGTAGTTCTCTAGTCTTCGAGCGTAAATTTGGGCAGCATGCCCTTTGTGTTTACCTAATTTTCCAGCCATTTAGGCTTCATTATTTTTCTTCAACACCACCCAACATCATACATATCAGCAATTTATGTCAAGAGCCATTCCATAGGCTCACAATATCATAACAACAAGAACCGCATCAAGTACAAGTGCAGAAATTCAATGAGGCACAAGACAGATTTGACGTATACAAGCGGAAATAACTTGTCCGAGGCTACGCTTATCGGATTAAGGCGAAACCTATGCCGTTTCGAAGCTAAAACACAAAGCTACAACATTCATGAAGGTCACTTAGTCCATTTCCTAATGTAACTTAGTCAAAATCTCAGACTACTAAACCAGAAACCAATTCATCGGCTGTTTAAACGCATTATGCTGTAGCGGACCTAACTCAGTGTACACAAGTCCGAATCAGGTTTTCTTTGAGGCATTTTAAAGCTACTTCAGAACACTACAACTTTTATGTTTTGGCCCATAGCTAAATCAGAATGGATCCTGATCAAAAATCGTGATAAACTGGACTGAACTGAAGAAACGGACTGCTGGGAAATTCTTAAAACAGTAGGGGTATTTTGGACTTTTCACGTTCTACGTTGCTCCGATTGAGCTGAAATTTTATAGGCACCTATAAAACATCATTTCCTACAACTTTCCTTCTTTGACCCAAGGCCAAATCGGCCTCTAACAGATAGATACAAATTCGGACAGAAGTGATCCAGAATTTTCCAGAAATCTGGAATTTGTAGTTTCTAGTGAAATTTTCCCTAATTTCTTGGTTCAATCACTACCACAACACCATATGAAACCTCAATTGCATCATATAAACATCATACAACCATTTGGGCAGAATTTCCATAAGCCCTAGTGCATCAAATAAATTGGGGAAAACTACTAAAACATGCTCATCATCCATAATCTCACCATAAAATCAAGTTACTAGGCTTAATTTAACAAGATTAGAAGTAAAACTTGGAGAGATAAACTCTCTTACCTTGAATAGAGATCACAAAGAGTAGCCCAAGCTTCCTCCTTCCAAAGCTTACCACAAATCACCACCTAGTCACTTAGGAACAAGTTTAATCGGTTTACTTTGTTTATTTTCTCACTAAATTGCTGGATTTGAAGATGAAATGAAGAAATTTCCCTTGGTGTTTTCTTCCCTCTCCCTCTCGGCTCTTAGGCAGAAATATGAAGAGAAATGAGGCTAAGTTTATCTTATAATAAAGCCAAAAGATTAGAACTAATGATGTCCACAAATTGCCCAACACTTGGCCTAATCTTGGCCACTCATTTTTCTCTTTCTTTCCCTTGCTTATAAGCCACAAATTTCGGTCCCCTTAGCTGTAATATAAGAAGATATTTTGCTCAATTATCAATGAGCTTGTAGGGTAAGAAAGTGGTGGTCAAGCAGTGCGTTCAATCGGTAATGCGCGGGACCCGCCGGATCGCGCCGTTTTTCTTAAAAACTCACGTACTAGGGTTTTTACTTCCCATTCACTAACTTTATACCATTGCTACTAATCACATATTATTTCTCACTCAAAAGTCACTTTTAATCTCCAAATTTAATCCTTACTCTGTACCGAAAATTCATCCGGCGAAAAATCGTGAAAACCCTAATTTTGCTCCAAACTTGAAACCGAAGCGTAAAACCTTATTTTCTAGGTTTATTTACACTTATCATGGAATAATTGGATAGTAGGGCTTTAATAAATGATAATCTTCAAATAAAGAAGAAATTTTTAAGAAAGTAGCGTGAGGAATTTTTCCGATTCCAGTGAAATTCAAATGTAGGGTTTCAATTAAAATAGTGAAGACATTTAGGAACAAAAGCCGGTTAGTCACAAGGTAAACTAGGGTTTTTGGGCTACAATATTAGGGTTTTCTAGTCTTTTAAACAAAATAAAAGGTTTTAAAATCAACCCAAAGAAATACAAGCTTTAATATTTTTCTTCCCAAAACCTCCTAATTTCGGGATGTGTACAATCTCGCCCCGTCCCTTACAAAGCATATTTGTCCTCGAAGATTCATACATGCATCTTTCGATAAGCATAGGGTATGTTTCCTTATTTATATATGCATCCAATTTGTGCATCTCACAGTTACTGGAACTCAAGTGATAGGCCTGTCAGGCAGATTCAAGCAGATCAGGGGTAAGTAAACTAAAACACAAGTAATGAATCTAACCATGATACCGGTTTTGGTTGAAAAATCGAGATGAGAGCGGACGGGAGGGTAGACGATAAATCGGGGCAATAATCTTAAAATGACATCAAGGAAGCATAACCAAGGGAAGAAGAAAGAAATCGGTCTTTGGCGAGACTTTCTCGACATATACTACAACCTCATCATCCTCTATAGGAACCCTAGCCAAACTATTACTCGATTCATCCATGAAAACACTCCTGGGTGTTCAGGTACAAGAATCCACAATAAGGTAATTCACAACTCGAGCCGGCCGGTCCCAAGAGTAAATTACCCATATTAGAGATTCCTACCCAGCATACATATCTAAGGTCCCCAACAATAGACAATTGTTCCACACTTAACAAGTCAATCCCCACAGTCCAAGAACCTTCTCCCGGCACGAGCTCGATAGGAGCTCTGATACCATCTGTGACGACCCCACCTCCCCCTAAGGCGTACCAAAGGGTTCGGCGGACCGCCTGCCCAGCTCTCGCCAGGACTCACTCACTATCTCAATCGAGTCACGTACACACATTCATGAACCATAAATAACATTCCCAATTCAAGCTTATAATTTACATTAATAGAAATCGAAGTACGAAGTCTCAATACACCAAACTAGATCAAAACGAATCACAGATCCAAATACAACAGTGCCATTCCGAGGATAGCGTGAGTAACACAGTCAAGAATCAAAGCAGCTAGTCTATGATAGACCTTTACATATTCTCGAAAGCACCCTCAGCTCGTGACCTGAAAGGAAGCAAATGAGTGGGAATGAACTAAAAGCCCAGTGAGGTTCCAAATAGCAAATTGACCATTATTTATAAGTACGAGTTTTCGATATAGCAAAGTAACGAGCATAAAGTGTTCATAAATGTGAACAGTAACACGTCAAGTAGCAATCTTAAAATGAGCGAATGTAGAAAATTTTTCAAAAGAAACAATAATCCAATAAACAATAATTACTCCAAAGTATAAGGATACGGATGACTCTCAGGAGCCAAATTCCCATTACATTACCAGAAGCTTGATCCCGTAGTAGTTGACACTCCGTCAACTTTCAAGTAAGTAACCAATCCAGTAGAACACCACTTAAACGACTCTCCGTCCACCGTTCAACCCCCAGCTGGGCCCAAAATCCTCAAGAACACGGGTGGTAATACTCGAGTATACCGATTAGTCGAGGAGATATCACTCCACTCGACAATACAATAGACCCAGGGTTCGTTACCAATCGTACCAAGCCTTGCCGGCTCGACTACGAGTAACTCGCACACAAGGGTTTCTGGAATTCCTAGGAGTGCGGCGCAATCATAAACAGTATATCAAGTCAATTGCAACAATAAACAAGTATATCACGTAAGGGCAAGTGCGATAAAGTACACTCTTGCCCTTACAATTCACGTATATAACATGTAATCATGATTGGTCACGTATCAAGTTCAAGTATCAAGTTCAATTCGGTATTTGAAAGCACTCACCCAAAAGATATAGTGCTACTGGTCACTTTCAGGTTATACTCCGAGTTCGGAGTCCAAATCTGCGATAAAACTCAATTTGAGAACTTTGAAACATGACTAGAGTTCGAAACTTAGACGTTTCGTTCAATAAGAATCAAGAAATTGAAATTCACTTGAGAATACTCGTGAGATACTCGCTCACTTTTTAAATGATAAAACTTTGTAACATTTATACTTGAAATGGTCATGCGAGTCGAAAGTACAAGGGAAAACGTACTTTGAGCAATCATTATTTCATTTCTCAAGGGTACAAGTTCGGCCAAGTCCTTACTTATATACCTCGGAACACGCAGACTCAAGTACCCTAGATGGTTCAAGCAGTAATCACTCTTAACCCATACTCGAGTTGCAAGTAGTTCTCTAGTCTTCGAGCGTAAATTTGGGCAGCATGCCCTTTGTGTTTACCTAATTTTCCAGCCATTTAGGCTTCATTATTTTTCTTCAACACCACCCAACATCATACATATCAGCAATTTATGTCAAGAGCCATTCCATAGGCTCACAATATCATAACAACAAGAACCGCATCAAGTACAAGTGCAGAAATTCAATGTGGCACAAGACAGATTTGACGTATACAAGCGGAAATAACTTGTCCGAGGCTACGCTTATCGGATTAAGGCGAAACCTATGCCGTTTCGAAGCTAAAACACAAAGCTACAACATTCATGAAGGTCACTTAGTCCATTTCCTAATGTAACTTAGTCAAAATCTCAGACTACTAAACCAGAAACCAATTCATCGGCTGTTTAAACGCATTATGCTGTAGTGGACCTAACTCAGTGTACACAAGTCCGAATCAGGTTTTCTTTGAGGCATTTTAAAGCTACTTCAGAACACTACAACTTTTATGTTTTGGCCCAGAGCTAAATCAGAATGGATCCTGATAAAAAATCGTGATAAACTGGACTGAACTGAAGAAACGGACTGCTGGGAAATTCTTAAAATAGTAGGGGTATTTTGGACTTTTCACGTTCTACGTTGCTCCGATTGAGCTGAAATTTTATAGGCACCTATAAAACATCATTTCCTACAACTTTCCTTCTTTGACCCAAGGCCAAATCGGCCTCTAACACATAGATACAAATTCGGACAGAAGTGATCCAGAATTTTCCAGAAATCTGGAATTTGTAGTTTCTAGTGAAATTTTCCCTAATTTCTTGGTTCAATCACTACCACAACACCATATGAAACCTCAATTGCATCATATAAACATCATACAACCATTTGGGCAGAATTTCCATAAGCCCTAGTGCATCAAATAAATTGGGGAAAACTACTAAAACATGCTCATCATCCATAATCTCACCATAAAATCAAGTTACTAGGCTTAATTTAACAAGATTAGAAGTAAAACTTGGAGAGATAAACTCTCTTACCTTGAATAGAGATCACAAAGAGTAGCCCAAGCTTCCTCCTTCCAAAGCTTACCACAAATCACCACCTAGTCACTTAGGAACAAGTTTAATCGGTTTACTTTGTTTATTTTCTCACTAAATTGCTGGATTTGAAGATGAAATGAAGAAATTTCCCTTGGTGTTTTCTTCCCTCTCCCTCTCGGCTCTTAGGCAGAAATATGAAGAGAAATGAGGCTAAGTTTATCTTATAATAAAGCCAAAAGATTAGAACTAATGATGTCCACAAATTGCCCAACACTTGGCCTAATCTTGGCCACTCATTTTTCTCTTTCTTTCCCTTGCTTATAAGCCACAAATTTCGGTCCCCTTAGCTGTAATATAAGAAGATATTTTGCTCAATTATCAATGAGCTTGTAGGGTAAGAAAGTGGTGGTCAAGCAGTGCGTTCAATCGGTAATGCGCGGGACCCGCCGGATCGCGCCGTTTTTCTTAAAAACTCACGTACTAGGGTTTTTACTTCCCATTCACTAACTTTATACCATTGCTACTAATCACATATTATTTCTCACTCAAAAGTCACTTTTAATCTCCAAATTTAATCCTTACTCTGTACCGAAAATTCATCCGGCGAAAAATCGTGAAAACCCTAATTTTGCTCCAAACTTGAAACCGAAGCGTAAAACCTTATTTTCTAGGTTTATTTACACTTATCATGGAATAATTGGATAGTAGGGCTTTAATAAATGATAATCTTCAAATAAAAAGAAATTTTTAAGAAAACGTGAGGAATTTTCCAATTCCAGTAATTAAAATTAGGGTTTCAATTAAAATATGAGACATTTAGGAAAACCGGTTAGTCACAAGTAAACTAGGGTTTTTGGCTACAATATTAGGGTTTCTAGTCTTTTAAACCAAAATAAGGTTTTAAATCAACCCAAAGAAATACACTTTAATATTTTCTTCACAAACAACCTCCTAATATTCGGGATGTTACAATCTCCCCTCCTTAAAAGAATTTCGTCCTCGAAATTCATACATGCACTTCGAATAACATAGGGTATTTTCCTTATATATATCATCCAATTGTGCCATCTCACAGATTCACTGGAACTCAAGTGATAGCCTGTCAGGCAGATCAACAGATCAGGGTAAGTAACTAAACACAAGTAATAATCTAACCATATACCGGTTGGTTGAAAAATCGAATGAGACGGACGGGAGGGTAGAACATAATCGGGGCAATATCTTAAAATGACATCAAGGAAGCATAACCAAGGGAAGAAGAAAGAAATCGGTCTTTGGCGAGACTTTCTCGACATATACTACAACCTAATCATCCTCTATAGGAACCCTAGCCAAACTATTACTCGATTCGTCCATGAAAACACTCCTGGGTGTTCAGGTACAAGAATCCACAATAAGGTAATTCACAACTCGAGCCGGCCGGTCCCAAGAGTAAATTACCCATATTAGAGATTCCTACCCAGCATACATATCTAAGGTCCCCAACAATAGACAATTGTTCCACACTTAACAAGTCAATCCCCACAGTCCAAGAACCTTCTCCCGGCACGAGCTCGATAGGAGCTCTGATACCATCTGTGACGACCCCACCTCCCCCTAAGGCGTACCAAAGGGTTCGGCGGACCGCCTGCCCAGCTCTTGCCAGGACTCACTCACTATCTCAATCGAGTCACGTACACACATTCATGAACCATAAATAACATTCCCAATTCAAGCTTATAATTTACATTAATAGAAATCGAAGTACGAAGTCTCAATACACCAAACTAGATCAAAACGAATACAATCCAAATACAACATGTTCCATCCGAGGAATAGCGTGAGTACAAGTCAAAATCAAACAGCTAGTCTATGCTAGACTTTACATATCTCACACCTCGCTCGTACCCCTGAAAGGAAAACAAATGGAGTGGAATGAACTAAAAGCCCAGTGAGGTTCCAAATAGCAAATTGACCATTATTTATAAGTACGAGTTTTCGATATAGCAAAGTAACGAGCATAAAGTGTTCATAAATGTGAACAGTAACACGTCAAGTAGCAATCTTAAAATGAGCGAATGTAGAAAATTTTTCAAAAGAAACAATAATCCAATAAACAATAATTACTCCAAAGTATAAGGATACGGATGACTCTCAGGAGCCAAATTCCCATTACATTACCAGAAGCTTGATCCCGTAGTAGTTGACACTCCGTCAACTTTCAAGTAAGTAACCAATCCAGTAGAACACCACTTAAACGACTCTCCGTCCACCGTTCAACCCCCAGCTGGGCCCAAAATCCTCAAGAACACGGGTGGTAATACTCGAGTATACCGATTAGTCGAGGAGATATCACTCCACTCGACAATACAAGAGACCCAGGGTTCGTTACCCAATCGACCAAGCCCTTGCCGGCTCGACTAGAGTAACTCGCCACAGGGTTTCTGGAATTCCAGGAAGTGCGCGCATCATAAACAAGTATATCAAGTCAATTGCAACAATAAACAAGTATATCACGTAAGGGCAAGTGCGATAAAGTACACTCTTGCCCTTACAATTCACGTATATAACATGTAATCAGATTGGTCACGTATCAAGTTCAAGTATCAAGTTCAATTCGGTATTTGAAAGCACTCACCCAAAAGATATAGTGCTACTGGTCACTTTCAGGTTATACTCCGAGTTCGGAGTCCAAATCTGCGATAAAACTCAATTTGAGAACTTTGAAACATGACTAGAGTTCGAAACTTAGACGTTTCGTTCAATAAGAATCAAGAAATTGAAATTCACTTGGAGAATACTCGTGAGATACTCGCTCACTTTTTAAATGATAAAACTTTGTAACATTTATACTTGAAATGGTCATGCGAGTCGAAAGTACAAGGGAAAACGTACTTTGAGCAATCATTATTTCATTTCTCAAGGGTACAAGTTCGGCCAAGTCCTTACTTATATACCTCGGAACACGCAGACTCAAGTACCCTAGATGGTTCAAGCAGTAATCACTCTTAACCCATACTCGAGTTGCAAGTAGTTCTCTAGTCTTCGAGCGTAAATTTGGGCAGCATGCCCTTTGTGTTTACCTAATTTTCCAGCCATTTAGGCTTCATTATTTTTCTTCAACACCACCCAACATCATACATATCAGCAATTTATGTCAAGAGCCATTCCATAGGCTCACAATATCATAACAACAAGAACCGCATCAAGTACAAGTGCAGAAATTCAATGTGGCACAAGACAGATTTGACGTATACAAGCGGAAATAACTTGTCCGAGGCTACGCTTATCGGATTAAGGCGAAACCTATGCCGTTTCGAAGCTAAAACACAAAGCTACAACATTCATGAAGGTCACTTAGTCCATTTACTAATGTAACTTAGTCAAAATCTCAGACTACTAAACCAGAAACCAATTCATCGGCTGTTTAAACGCATTATGCTGTAGTGGACCTAACTCAGTGTACACAAGTCCGAATCAGGTTTTCTTTGAGGCATTTTAAAGCTACTTCAGAACACTACAACTTTTATGTTTTGGCCCAGAGCTAAATCAGAATGGATCCTGATAAAAAATCGTGATAAACTGGACTGAACTGAAGAAACGGACTGCTGGGAAATTCTTAAAATAGTAGGGGTATTTTGGACTTTTCACGTTCTACGTTGCTCCGATTGAGCTGAAATTTTATAGGCACCTATAAAACATCATTTCCTACAACTTTCCTTCTTTGACCCAAGGCCAAATCGGCCTCTAACACATAGATACAAATTCGGACAGAAGTGATCCAGAATTTTCCAGAAATCTGGAATTTGTAGTTTCTAGTGAAATTTTCCCTAATTTCTTGGTTCAATCACTACCACAACACCATATGAAACCTCAATTGCATCATATAAACATCATACAACCATTTGGGCAGAATTTCCATAAGCCCTAGTGCATCAAATAAATTGGGGAAAACTACTAAAACATGCTCATCATCCATAATCTCACCATAAAATCAAGTTACTAGGCTTAATTTAACAAGATTAGAAGTAAAACTTGGAGAGATAAACTCTCTTACCTTGAATAGAGATCACAAAGAGTAGCCCAAGCTTCCTCCTTCCAAAGCTTACCACAAATCACCACCTAGTCACTTAGGAACAAGTTTAATCGGTTTACTTTGTTTATTTTCTCACTAAATTGCTGGATTTGAAGATGAAATGAAGAAATTTCCCTTGGTGTTTTCTTCCCTCTCCCTCTCGGCTCTTAGGCAGAAATATGAAGAGAAATGAGGCTAAGTTTATCTTATAATAAAGCCAAAAGATTAGAACTAATGATGTCCACAAATTGCCCAACACTTGGCCTAATCTTGGCCACTCATTTTTCTCTTTCTTTCCCTTGCTTATAAGCCACAAATTTCGGTCCCCTTAGCTGTAATATAAGAAGATATTTTGCTCAATTATCAATGAGCTTGTAGGGTAAGAAAGTGGTGGTCAAGCAGTGCGTTCAATCGGTAATGCGCGGGACCCGCCGGATCGCGCCGTTTTTCTTAAAAACTCACGTACTAGGGTTTTTACTTCCCATTCACTAACTTTATACCATTGCTACTAATCACATATTATTTCTCACTCAAAAGTCACTTTTAATCTCCAAATTTAATCCTTACTCTGTACCGAAAATTCATCCGGCGAAAAATCGCGAAAACCCTAATTTTGCTCCAAACTTGAAACCGAAGCGTAAAACCTTATTTTCTAGGTTTATTTACACTTATCATGGAATAATTGGATAGTAGGGCTTTAATAAATGATAATCTTCAAATAAAAAGAAATTTTTAAGAAAACGTGAGGAATTTTCCAATTCCAATAATTAAAATTAGGGTTTCAATTAAAATATGAGACATTTAGGAAAACCGGTTAGTCACAAGTAAACTAGGGTTTTTGGCTACAATATTAGGGTTTCTAGTCTTTTAAACCAAAATAAGGTTTTAAATCAACCCAAAGAAATACACTTTAATATTTTCTTCACAAACAACCTCCTAATATTCGGGATGTTACATCCTGGGCTTCTTCAATCCAAGGTATAGCTGTAGGGTCTACAATTTTCTTTTCTCCAACTTCATCCCAATGAATCGGAGATCGGCACCTCCTTCCATACAAAGCCTCATAAGGTGCCATCTGAATCGAAGCCTGATAGCTGTTATTGTATGCAAATTCCACCAAGGTCATATATTGGCTCCACTTACCTCCAAAATCCAGTATACACGACCTCAGTAAATCCTCTAAAGTTTGAATTGTCCTTTCCGATTGCCCGTCGGTTTGGGGATGGTACGCAGTGCTAAACTTCAACTTGGTCCCCAAAGAATCCTGAAATTTCTGCCAAAAACGCGAGACGAATCTTGGGTCTCGATCAGACACGATACTCACTGGAATACCATGTAACCTCAGGATCTCTTCTGTGTACAACTTGACCAATTTTTCCAATGAAAAACTCATGCTTACAGGCACAAAGTGTACAGACTTGGTGAGTTGATCGACTATTACCCAAATTGCATCAAATCCTTTTTGACTTTTAGGTAGTCCCGTTACAAAATCCATTGTTATGTGTTCCCATTTCCATTCAGGGATTTCTAACGGTTGCAATAAACCAGAGGGCTTCTGATGCTCAGCTTTCACTTGTTGGCAGATCAAGCAACTCTGTACAAACGCTGCCACGTCCTTTTTCAAACCTTCCCACCAGTTTAACCCTTTTACATCGTGATACATCTTAGTCACACCTGGGTGTATAGTATACTTTGACCGATGTGATTCTTCTAGAATTCCTTTTCTTATCTCTTCATCTGCCGGAACCACAATTCGATCTCGAAACCTCAATACCCCTTCAGGCCCTAATTTGAAGTCTAAGGTTTCCCCTTTTTGCACTTTCTCCAAATTCTTCCGAGTTATAGGGTCCGTATTCTGGGCCTCCTTAATACGCTCTAGTAACGGTGACTTCAATGATAAGTTTCCAAATAAAACCTTCAATTTCTCCAAGCGAGGGTTCCAACCACTTATTTCCTCTAACATATCCCACTCTTTTACCATTAACCCTGCTACTTGGGCCTTCCTACTAAGAGCATCAGCCACCACATTGGCTTTTCTTGGATGGTAATTAATCGAGCAGTCATAATCTTCCAGAAATTCTACCCATCGCCTTTGTCTCAAATTCAGCTCCTTTTGGGAGAACAAGTACTTGAGGCTCTTATGATCCGTAAAAACCTCAAAAGTCACGCCGTACAAGTAGTGTCTCCATTTCTTCAAGGCGAAAATTACTGCAGCTAGTTCTAGGTCATGAGTTGGGTAGTTTTGTTCGTGGGGTTTCAATCTCCTAGACGCATAGGCAACTACCTTACCCATTTGCATTAAAACACATCCCAGACCTTCTCTGGAAGCGTCAGAATATACAGTATAACCTTCACCTCCATCAGGTAAAACCAAAACGGGAGCGGATGTTAACCGCTTCTTTAGTTCCTGAAAACTTGACTCGCACTTCGGAGTCCAGACAAACTTAGCCCCTTTCTTGGTTAACTCAGTCATAGGTCCTGCAATTTTCGAGAAATCTTGAATAAATCGCCTATAATAACCTGCTAAGCCCAAGAAACTTCTAACTTCAGTTGGAGTTTCTGGTTGTTTCCAATTCATAACGGCCTCAACTTTTGCCGGATCCACGGCAATTCCATCTTCAGAAACTCTGTGCCCTAGAAAAGATATCTCAGTCAACCAAAACTCACACTTGCTGAATTTGGCGTATAGCTTATGTTCTCTTAGTATCTGCAAAACCACCCCTAGGTGCTTAGCATGCTCCTCACGAGTCTTAGAGTAAATTAAGATATCATCTATGAAAACCACTACAAACTGGTCCAGATATTTCTTAAAAATTCTCTGCATTAGGTTCATGAAAGCAGCTGGTGCATTGGTTAATCCAAAAGGCATGACTGCGAACTCAAAATGTCCATATCTTGTACTAAAAGCAGTCTTAGGTATATCTTCCTTCTTGATCTTCAACTGATAGTACCCTTGCCTTAAATCCAGCTTAGAGAAGACCACTGACCCTTGCAGTTGGTCGAACAAACTATCAATCAACGGTAGAGGGTATTTATTCTTAATTGTAGCCTCATTTAACCCTCGGTAATCGATACACAACCTCAAGCTTCCATCTTTTTTCTTCACGAATAGGACGGGTGCTCCCCAAGGTGAGTCACTCTCCTTCACAAAACCTTTCTCCAACAGATCCTGTAATTGAATTTTCAATTCTTTTAGCTCGGCAGGAGCCATTCGATACGGGGTCTTAGAAATTGGAGCCGTTCCAGGCATCAAGTCAATCTTAAATTCCACTTCTCTTTCCGGTGGTAGAGTCCTTAGCTCTTCGGGAAAAACATCTGGAAATTCCCGTACCACTGGTACATCTTCCAGTTTCACTTGGTCACTGGGAGCGTTTATCAAGAAAGCTAAGAAACCTTGCGCTCCTTTTGACAACATTTTCCTAGCTCGAATTCCTGAGATCATAGCAGATGATGCTAACCTACCTTTGACATCTAACTTCAGGGTTGCTTCACCAGGTATACAAAATTCCACCACTTTCGCTCGGCAGTCAAGTTTAGCATGGTGATAGCCTAGAAAATCCATTCCTATTATAACATCATAACCTTTTATATCCAGACTGATCAAATCCACTAGCATTTTACGCTCTCCAATCCAGAATTCACAATTCTTATAAGCCAGTCTAGTGATTACATTCTTATTACCCATGGGTGTTCTAACTTCAAGATCAAAGGGTAATCTAACAGGTTGCACATCTATTCCAGACATAAAGGATGGATTAACGAATGAATGGGTTGCACCAGGGTCAATTAACACTTTAGCTAGTCGGTGGAAAATCGGGAGTGTACCTTCCACCACTTCCGAGGCATTAGGTACAGGTTGGTCACCTATAGCATACACTCTGGCAGGAACTGTCGGCCGGCTCCCTCCAGAGGTGTTTGGTCTAGCATTTGGGGTAGTCCCACCTGGCATTGATGGACATCCGGAAATCTGGTGCTCGCTACTTCCGCATTTCAAGCACTTTCCTTGCCTCTTCCAGCAGTTATCCATAGTATGACCAGGTTTCTTACAGTATACACAAGTCATTTGGGGAATTATGGCTCGGCCTCCTTGCGAGGTATTCCTAGGTTGTCCTCTTCTAACCGGTCCCCCTCTATTTCCATTGTTTCTTCCCCCTGCATTCCTGGCCCCGGTTCCCCTTGCTAGTGCACCTCGCGGTGCTCCGGGACTAGTCACTCCGCCTGTTCCTCGGCCCACTTTAGCCGGTGGAGTATTTCCATACGTCGGCTCTCTACTACTGCTGGGGTTAAATCTTTTCTTAGCCTGAAAAGATTTCACTTGAGCTCTAGCTACTTCAACTCTCTAAGCTCTTTCGACAGCATCTGTGAAAGTATCTATTCTCACGGCGGCTAAACTTTCCTGTAGTTCCACGTTCAAACCCTGCACAAACCTCCGAACACGCCTCTGCTCGGTGGCTACCAACTCAGGTGCAAAGCGGGATAGCTTTGTGAATTGGATTTCATATTCGGCGACACTCATCGCCCCTTGCTTGCATCTAATGAAATCATCCTCTCTCTTCTCTTGAATGAGAGGTGGAAGGAATTTGGCATTGAACTCCCTAGTGAAGTTCACCCAAGTTCGTGGTGTATGATTAGTCTCCCAATGAACCCTCATTAGGTTCCACCAGGAGCGAGCAGCTCCCTCAAACTGGAAGGTGGCAAAAGTCACCTTTCGCTCCTCCGTATAGTTTAAGGCGGCGAAGATCTCAGTGATCCTCTCCCACCAGCCTTCGGCCACTTCCGGCTCGGGTCCTCCATAGAATTTGGGGGGTCCAAACTTCAAGAACCTTTCCAATGCCCGATCATCGGAATCGACTGGGCCTCCCTGATGGCGCCCTGGTCCAGCAGCTTGGTGTTCATTCAAGCGCTCTAGGACGTCAGTGATACGGTTAATAGCGGTGGCTATTCCGTCTCCGGCCCCTCCCTCTTGCCCTTGGTCTGGGTTGACCTCGGGCTCTCTATCTCTACCCGCTTCCGGGTGTTGTCTAGTGGGTCTCCCGCGGCCCCTTCCTATCACTTGGCGATCCATAGTCTAAGTTATGCCTATTATGGGAGGATCAAACGTTTAGGCGAAGTGTTATTTATTTAGGCTTATTAATGTTTCCTTAGTAAGTAAAATCGATATGGAATGAAGGAAAGTAAGTAAAACACTTAACATATATTTCCAAGTGAAAGTCATACAAATAATAGGTTGGGACATTCCCAAAAGTAAGGCACATAACTAGCAAAAATACATACAGATAATCCCTTAAACAAAAATTAGGGATATGGTGCCTCAGAAATAAGTCATCTACCTAGACAAAACTTGATGACCTAGCTAATGTCCCCCTATTCTAACCCTACATATCTAATATGGTCGGATCGATCCAAGCCTAACCCTCAGTAGGGCTATCAGGAGCTATGTCCTCCTCCGGATCCTCCTCCGGGTCCTCCTCTGGATCCTCCTCCTCTACACTCTGAAGGATACTCGTGGCCTCATCTATCATCATTGCGGCATCAGCCCTGATGCCTGCACTCCTATCACGCATCCTCTCGGCTAGTCGAGTCGCCCTAGACTTCTGTCGCTCTATCTCCAAACGAGCAGCCTCCAGCAAATGATGCTCAGCAGTTAGCCTAATCTCCAAATCGGCTATGCGGTCGAACTGGGTATCCACCATGATACTCAGCTCCTCTACATCCTGGGTCATGGTGAAGTTAGCGTCCTTCAGCTGGCGACGCTCATCATCTAGAGATAGTACTAGCTCATTGGGATAGGCATAAGTGGCCCTACACTGACACCGAGGATGCCTATCAGCTGGGGTGTAACGTATATGGGCTCCTCCACCTCGTGGCCTATAAGAGATGGACCTAAGAGGCTCTATATAACCATTAGACGCCCCATTACCATAAGCGTGTCCATTACCATTCTCCATACCTGTAAAAGAATTAAAACTTAGAGGTTAGAGCTCAAATAACTAATCGAATTGGTATTACTTAAGATGTATCTAATGGTCTCAATTCTTACTTCTAAAAAGATCGGGGTTTCTAACTCGTATAGTATATCTCTCAAATAACTTTTCTAACCTAGTGCTCTGATACCACCTGTGGCGACCCCACTTCCCCCTAAGGCGAACCAAAGGGTTGGCGGGCCGTCTGCCCAGCTCTCGCCAGGACTCACGCAAGCATTCAAACCCAAAACCTTCCGACGATTAACCTAAGCTATTACAAAAGGGATTCTTCCGAAACCAAAACGATTTCTACTACCACATTAACTTCAGAGATAACAGTATATAACTTAGCCAATCGACGGTTCTTAAATACTTCCAGCGACGCTCGCAATAGATAAGGATATACTATACTAATACAAACATACAAATTGAGTAATAGAATTAGAGATTACACTTTTCCAGCTTCAAGTGGCAATCCAAAATGAAAAGATACAGTACTTAACGTAGAATTCATTACAAACCGGGAATTACATTCAAATTATTCAAGTACAACCATAGGAAATAAAAGTAGCTTAAATTCTTTCAACTTCCAGACCTGTAAGGAAAACAAATAAACGTGGGGTGAGCTAAAGCTCAGTGGTGCCCCAAAACATGCAGTCACATAATTCAAACAGCGAATAATAACTTAAACAAGTTAAACAATTAAGAAAGCGTGTAACAGCACAAGGTAGGATACAGGGGCTCTCAGGAGCCATTTTCCTCGCTTGATCGCCATTCATCGTAGTTGACCCTCCGTCAACTCTCACTACTTATAGTCCATGTAGATCCACTCATTTTAATCCTAACCCGTCACCATTCATACCCCGGTCCCGGGCCCGAACATCGACTAAGGACGCAGTATACTCGAGATATACCCGTAGATAATTTGTCGAGGGATTCACCCAACGACGTTTTTGTAGTTCGATTCAAGTGCCGAGGGATTCACCCAACGACGTAACTACTTTTAGATTCAAGGATTCACGAGAAAAATGATTCACACAAGTCACCACTCGAACGGCTAGTGCGATAAAGTACACACTGCTCACTTCGATGGATCAAAACTCGTTTTGCAATTTATCACATATCAAATCAAGAAAGCACTTAATTCAGGTAGGAAAAGAACAGGCAGGGACACTCACCAAGAGTGGAGTTCAGATCTCAGGTTGGGAATCGAATTCCGCGTCCTCGCGATATCCTAAAACCCAAATTTTGAAACTATAAGTTTCTATTTAGTTTTTAAACTTATTCGTATAAGAATTTATTTAATATAATACTAGTTTACTTTCTCAAGAGATTTCAAAAATCTATTTAGATTGAAGCTTGACAAAAGTATAAGAAATGTTCCTTATAGTTTTCCTTAGGAAAGGGTAACTAGTATTATTTGCTAGAAACAAGTCGACAAACTTCTCAATATCAAAGTTAGAAGGTTACTTTGAACATTTCTCTAAAGTTACGGCTTTTGCAAAAATTATTCTTAAAACTATTTTTCCTAGAATAGGGTTTCTTGCCGAGCAAGTCTCCCAAGCTTTTCACTAAAAATTGGTAAAGCTTGTGTTTTGGAACTTTTCCTATAGTTAACTATACAAGTGCAAGGCTTAAGGAAAGAAAAGAATTAAAATAATGCTTAGAGTTTCCAAAAACTATTTAACTTATTTACTATAGCTATCAAGGCTAATTTGAGCTAAAGAAATTTATCGAGTTGGAAAGTTTTAGGCAAAACCCTAGATATGAAGTTTTTATAATTTAATACTAGCTGGAAAATATTTTTGATAAATTTTGATCGCAGCTACTCGAGTTCGCAAGGTCGAAACGACTTCCACAGCTCCGACTCCGTTTTGAAGTCATATTATGGATCAAAATATGACAAAATCACATAGCAAATTACTAGAGCTTCGTCAATCATTAGCCCTAGATTTCAACAAGTGCATTTCTGAATAAAATAAAATGATCAACCAAGGCTTCATCAATCATTAGCACTTGGTTTCAGCAAACCCATCATAAGCAAATAGAAATAAAAGTAAAGCCCCAAGACATTCCAGCAATTAATTTCCATCATTCAATAATACTTTATAAAATCATTTCAATGGCCAAGGGCTTCATCAATCATTAGCCCTGGACAACATCAATCACTCCCAACCACAATTTAGCCAAGAATTTAAACCACAAGTAAGCTAAAATCTCAGTCCAAATCCAACTTTAGTTTCACAAGGAAATCAGACATTCATACCAGGCAGTCTACTTTGAGGAGTCACGAATAGCAGTACACATGGCGGAAAAAATATAGAATTTCTACAGAACAAAGGCCCATGAGCCTATTTTCATATGCCACTGACGGCACCTCAATCGGATTTTCCTACACCAAGATATATGCATTTTGCCTAGACTGGTCAGAAGTTCCGAAAATCTGGAAGCTCTTGATCACATGTGGAAAAACTCCTTTTTCTCTTTTTTTTTTAAACCACAAGGCTTTTAGTCTAACCATCCAAACAACTCTAGTAGAATTTAGCGCCACATTTTCTAGACAATTTCAACCATTATAAATTCAAAGAAAGTTTCACAATCAAGCTGGAATTTTTAACTCAAACTTTGGCGATCACAAGGAAAATTTCCAGCAGTTGTATATCCATGTTTTTGGTTAAATCTTTCAAAATATCAAATGACTCATTGCCAAATAGCTTTCACAGATTACATGTACATTTTGTCATGCATTTCGAGTTCCTAACATCCCAAGGAAAAAAATTCCAGGAACCACTTAAAAAATTCCAAGTTCAAGTTCACAGCGTTTCACAAAGAAATTCTAGCAATAACAATGGTTCTAAACAGAATTTTCTTTGGTTAAAACAGAATTTTTGGTACTCTATTAGGACATGCAAACACGTAGTTAGCTAGTAAAGGTTTCCAAATTCAAACTACAATTACACACATCTAACACAAATCCAGAAATTATAACAACTAGTCTCGGATGATCATTCATGAACTAATTTTCTGCTTCCATTTTATTCTCTTGGTTAGCCGAGCTACTTGACCTCATGCAAGCTTTAATTAACATGTTGTTAACTGGCTATTCGCCTATATCAACTCAAATCATCACCATAAGACAGATTGCAAATTATATTTCAAAATTCAAGATTTCAGAAATTTTCAGTTGCATTTCCAATCCATTCTCTCGGCAAAATCATATTCATTCAAAACAGAATTTTCTAAGCTCCTTAGTTCATCATCCAATCATATAAATTATCATGCATGGCCCTGATCATAATAATCATCCAAGATTCAGTTAGTTAGTCACCATTGTATGCTCAGATTACTCCAGTTAATTAAAATTACAAAATCAACTCTCGGCAGTTTGCATAATCCAGATTTCCAGCAGCTTTGATCTTAGTTTTTCCGGATTTTCCTTGGATTATACGTGGATTTAGATGCTCAAGTTCAACATGCAGAAGCTTAGCCACTGATTAACATTTTTAGTTTAGAAATCGATTTCAATAACAACATCTTTCAGCCAAAATTTCCAGAATTTAAACGATCATCCCCGGTGGCCCAAATGTGGCCAGATTTTAAGTCCATTAGAATTTTCTAACTTATCCATGCTCACTGTCAAATGCAAAGCTTAATCAACCTCTTAACCAGTTTAAGTGGAGCTCAGAAGTCACCTCACAGCAAGCTAAGTTCTCGGACAGAAAGTTTGAAAAGTTTCCCTTCCTCTCGGCTCTCACGCACGAAGCAGATTCTGGTTGCAGCTGGTGGATGTTACAGTCGTGAAGTGGAGTGAAATGGTGGTGCAGAATGGGTGGAGCTTGCTCACGGTTTCTCTCTGCCTTCACTCTAGCCTCAATGTTTGCGGATAGAACCAGAAATGGAACCGCACTCTCAGCTTCCTTCCTCACTCTCGGTCGATGATAACAAGGAAATGGTGGAGTGTTATCTGATGTAGGAAGTGTGCAGAGGTTATGGAATGGGATTGTGAAGTGGTGCTGCGGTTTTGAGGATGGTTGAGTGTCGGCAGAGATGGTGTGCTGCAGTGGTGAAGGTGCCGGTTGGTCAGCTAGGGTGGTGGTGTGTTGAAATGGAGAAGAATGCGGTTGGCCGGCTGGGTGGTGGATGATCATGTTGTCCGAGGAGCTGTTTGGCTGAGCAGAGAATGGTTATGGTCGTGGGTAATTGTGTGACATTGTGAGGGTAGTTTAGTCTTTTCACTTCTCCTCCTTTTATCCACTTAAATCCATGGTTCTAACTTAGCTCCGAAAATTGTCCCCAAATGTGGTTTGAAAGTCTAATTATACACTGGTGTACTTAAACCCTTTATATCGAATATTTATCGGTTGCACGTTAGTATTAAGGTTCCTAATAACGCTTAACGATCTTGCTTGATTAATTAAACTATTAAAATCAAGTTTGACCTTAATATATAAATCTAACATTTTATGTTAATACGAAAAAGAATAAAAATTTAATCTAGCTCTAAATGTCTTAACTTAGTCTAGCGAAACCAAGAAATTTCATAACTTAGAAAAATTATATTAATTTTCACATAAACGTGTTTTTTCGTACTTAATTGCAAACAAGTAAAAGTAATGCTAAAAATTATTAATGAATAAAAGGAGTGCAAATGACATATGAAATGTTATTTTTATATGCATTTTCAGGGTTCTCACATACATTACCTTGGAATGAAAACATGACCTAAAGGAACCTTTTGTATGCTAGGGTAGGCCTAAAATGATGTACAATTATTAATCTACAAATGCAATACATCAAAATTTTAAACGTGCAATAGCCTATCTAAGAGGATAGATTCTAAAAGAAGATCACGCCAGATCTCGTATTTTCTAGTGTTTGTGAATGCAAAAGACGACAAAACAAGGAAATGTTAGTTCAACACATAACACGTTGTGGCAATTAAATGATATTAAATGCAAAAGAAAAATAAGGAAAGAGGGGTGAAATCCCTCCTATCGTGCTTAGTGTTCCTAATTGGGTAAGGTTGACTCTATCCTAGGGTATTTCTAATATGGATGCATGAGGTTTGGCTTACTAATGCATCTAAATTCAATAAGGTTTCAGGCTCCCAAACCTTTAGACCAAGAGGCGAAGGGTCATTAATCCCAAGGCTTTCGGTCGGTGGCTTGAGTGATCCCTTAGGCATCGCTATGGGCGTAGATCACATCATTCTCCTACCTAAGGAAATCAATCCTAATCCTATAAGAAAATGTGGGAAGCACCCACGAGAAAGAAAAAATAGGGTAAAAGTAATGTATGCACGTATGAGGTGCTTTCTTTTGAGAGGAGGGATTATAATACCATCAAATGCGATTGAAGGTTCTAAGATAGCTACCCTCCCCAAGATGCAAGCGCGATACATAAATACAAATAAATGAAAGTAAACAAACGAATGATCACATACACGGATATTAAGAGACGATTGTGCGTGTGAATATGCAAAAATCCTAAAAAGGAGGAAAAGGAAAAGGAAAAAAAAAAGATGCAACCTAAAACCTCCAAATGTGATGTATAAAAAGGTTAGAAAAAGAAAATGATTGACTAAATTAGATGCTCGGACATTCTAAAGTCCCCAGTGGAGTCGCCAAGCTGTCGCGGCCCATTTTTTAAAAGAAAAAAATAAGATTACGAGTTTATGAAAATGAATTTTTGATTAGTTTTGATTAAAAATGGATTTTTTATTTTTAGTGAATATGAAAAAGAAACAGGGCCTAAAATAGGGCTTAAAGTGCGACGATTTTGGCCCAAAATAATAGTTTAAAAAGGGTTTTTAATGAAAAATAGGAGTCGCCACTTGGTATTGAATTAAGGTGTACCAAGTCACCCAAAATTAAATTTTAAATAAAAAAGTAGAGAAAACCC
Organism: Coffea eugenioides; assembly: GCF_003713205.1. Lineage (NCBI taxonomy): Eukaryota > Viridiplantae > Streptophyta > Magnoliopsida > Gentianales > Rubiaceae > Coffea > Coffea eugenioides. Next base: position 14,294,819 of record NC_040035.1, on the reverse strand, counting down.
CTTTTTAAACAACTCTAAGTTTTCGAAAATCAAAGAAAAGTGTTTAGGAGTCACATTTGAAGAAAGGGAAGGCAAGGATAAAATCCAAGGTACCCTTTCAATCTAGACAGAGTTAGTTGCGTGATTTAGTCAAAAAAGTTTCTTAATTTAACCTAAAAACTTATCACATCTTGATGTTACTATATGAATATAAATCTAGACCTAATGGCTATCGGAAAGGTCAAGATGTCTCTTCAAAGCTTGATTGGTGCAATTCGCATTAATTGCGATGCCCACAAGTGACTCCTTGAAGAGGCCACTAAGTTTGCAACAAATGAGGCTCGAAAAGAAAGAAAATAATAATATACAAATATACATGACTTAAGAGAATGCACTATAATGGGTGTGGGGAACTAATATTCGTGACCTTAATTTCCCTTTTATAGAGGGAATACGAGTGTGTTAAGCCTAGAAAGCCATATTCATCCATATCCCATATTCGAAAGGTATTTCTCCTATCTAATCAAGCAAATGATTTAACTTAGTTCTAATTTTCTTAAATGGAATGCTAGCCTACATGCCATGTGTCGCACATAGGGATAAGGGATATATAGGGGGGAAATATCATGCAAGAATGGTAAGGATCCTAAAAAGTAGAAAATATGCATGAAATATAGTGATTTGTCACACAAACATGATCTAGCTCGTGGATGGCCCCTGAAGGGCTAGCGTTGGACTAGCCCATGTTTACAAGTTCTCACTAGTATTGGACTAACGAGAAATCGAGAAAAGGGGCCACAATTAGCATTGGACTAGTGTGGCGACGTCATACATTCATTATAACTAAGCAAATCATATAAGTATAATAAAAACAAATAAACACATAAATCACATATAGCACATAGCACATAAGCATGATATCTAGATGCAAGACCCTAAGAAAGCGAGTAACACGTAAACACACAAAGCAAATAAAACAAATAAAGACCTAACTATTAAACTTGGGGGCCCTAACTACAATCTAAAGGGGGGAAGGAATGAAATAAATGATAAAATAAATACCTAACTATTACATATTCTATCTAAATACATATCTTGAACCCCCTAACTATTACAATTGGGCATTTAAATGCCTCTTAAATAATCAAACATTAAATTAAAATAAACATACTAAATCAAAACAATTAAAGTGACTAAATAAATAAATGTAATAAAAACATTCAAAAGGCATGCAATTACGCACATAAAGTCACATTGGGCATATAGGATCAAGTAAAATTAAAATAAAGTGTAGAGTATACCTTCCTTGAATTGGTGATCTAATGAAATGAAGTTTCTCTCTTTCTACCCTCCAACACATAAAGACAATGATTAAGGTACCACTTTAATTAACAAATGATCATAAGAGATGGAAACAAACATGAAATTGAAAAACTAAAGCATTTAAATGAAAGTAAACAACCCATACTTTTTTTTTTGACAAACGATAACATTTTTATAGATATTAACACTTGATAATACAAGAGCTAATTACAAAAAGGGGTAACTACCCCCATATCTTTTCTAGCTAATACTGATAGCCAAGTTGGGAATGAACCTTCCTATTCAATATTTCTAGTTGCCTTGACTGCAAATTGAGCCATTGCATGCTACAACTATTAGCAGTTCTGGGAACAAAAGAGAAAATGCAACTTTCAAAGTTCTTCTTCGGGACATTAATGTCTTCCAGGATTGTTTGTAGTCTACATTCCTGAACATTGTCCGTATTGATGAGGCTCACAACATACTTGCAGTCAGATTGGATTTCTATATTTGTCTATCCTGCATCTTGAGCCATTTCCAGCGCACCTCTGATTGCTAGAGTTTCCTCTGTGGCTGCTTCCCCTTTCCTTCTCTCAGTGATTCCCTTAGCTTTCACTATCACCCCATGCCAGTTCCTTGCTATGATCTCCAATCCTGATCTGACCATTTTAGTTGAAATTGCAGCATCTGTGTTGATCATCATTGTTCCTTCCTTAGGAGGCTCCCATCGCTGTTGGACCCGTCCCTCCATTTCTAGAGATAACTTTGCTCTTGTGTCTGATTCATTTGCTGCCTCATACTCGATCCATTCTTGTTGAGCTTTGTCTACTATTACTTTTGCATCCACAATCTCACTCTGGAATGTTAACTTGTTTCTAGCTTTCTAGATTTGCCATAAGATGTTCACCGTAAGCTTGATTCTGTTTACTCCTTCAGACTCCCTTGCTGATTGTATCACAGCTTCCCACCATCTCCACAAGTTACTTTGTAGTGCAACTAAGCCCTCCCACCTTACAGGAGCTAACTTCCATACCACTTGAGCTTTTGGGCAGAAGAAGAAAATGTGCTCAATGGTTTCAATTTCCTCTCCACAACAGTGACATATCTTGTTACCGTTCCCTAATCTCTTGTAGAGAGCTTCATTAGTGGCCAGTCCATTTTGCATACATCTCCATAAAAAGTGTTTCAGTTTCACCTTGACATTCAAGCCCCACAATTTTTTCCACACTGTATGCTTTCTAATTTCCCAGCTGGTTTCCGGATCATGTGCTAGGCTTCGGTTCATACTTTCACTTTGCCCCTTTGCAACAACATATCCTGTCTTCATAGTGTAAACCCCAGACTTGCTATAGTTCCAGAACAATCTGTCTTTTCTATCATATAAACTAAAGGGGATATTGGTTATATGATCCATATCATCTACGTTAAACCAGTGCTGCAAGAGATCTTTCTTCCACTTTCCTCCCTCTATTAGTTCATTAACAAACTATAGCTGGCAACCTATTGGTTTTACCGTGGACACTCTTCCATCGACCAAGCCAGGTATCCATCTATCATGCCAAATCCTTATTGACCTTCCACTCTCTTCCATAGCCCCTGTTGAAGTAGTTCTCCCCCTTTGTGCACGCTTTTCCAACACCAAGAAGCATTGTTAGGTGGCTGTTGCCCTAGCCAGCCATTCTCTTTCATATACTTAGCCTTCAGGACTTTTGTGAGGACCTGTAATTTTCTTAATTTCCAGGTTTTATTTTCTTTTAATTGCACGTTTTTTCACATTTTCTTTATTCGAAAAATTTTAAAAATAATTTTTATGAGTAAATATAGTTTTTAAATGATTTTTCTAGTATCGGTTAGTTTTTGAGAAATTAAGAGCGTATACCGGACGTGGGACCCGTTAGTGCGGAAAGTTCGGTAAAATTCGGCCAGTTAGGTTAAGTGTTGGATACCGGGTTTAGTTTAGCAGGTGTTAAGAGATAATTAGAGGATACCCAATGGATGAGAGTTGGAGAGACAAAAGGATAGCTATGCATTAATGGTAGTGACAAGTGTCACTTGGTGGTTGATTCTTGACTTTGACCACTATTCACTACTTTACCAATTAAATTAAAAATTACCCAAAAAACATATTCATTTGCAAGCTTCTTGGCCGGCTATCTTCAAGGGGAAAAGATGAGAAAACTCCCAAATTTCTTGCTTCTAATCTTGCTCAATCCTCAAGTTCAACCGATTAAACTTGGATTTCCTCCATAAAATCTCTTAGTTTAGTGGTATTAAGGTTGGTTGTGAAGTGGTTTGGGAGACCAAGGTGCTAAGTGCTTCCTTTCTTGAGTTGGTAAGGTGAGTAGCTAAGGAACCTCTCTTTTCTTCTCAATAATGTGTAATTAGTGGCTTATGTGAGTTAAAGAGATGGTTTGAGGTGTTATTTCTTGACTTTTGGTAGAAATTGGTGAATTTTATATTTATCCATTATTTTTTCTGTTTTTATATGTTTAGTATTGGTTGGTCATGGATGATGGTTGGGAATGGTTTAGAATGAAGCTATAGTGCGTAAATTGTAGCTATTTGCGGAAAATTTCCGCTTTGAAAGGAAATTTCGGAATTAGGGTTTCAATTAACCCCATTCTGCCCGGTACTGTTTCTCCTAGTTAGAGGCCTAATTAGCCTTGGATTAAAACATGAAAGTTGTAGATAATGATGTTTTATAGTTGTCTACAAAATTTCATCCCAATTGGAGCAACGTAGCCTATGAAAATACCAAAATACCCCTGCAGCCCTGTTTCTGTCCGAAACTGATAATCAGCTTCTCTAATTGGTTAGTTTGACCGGGAATACTACTGATTTGGTTGTCAATGTCTTATTAAGAATTATAGCCTTGAATCTTATCTTTCAAATGGCTTTGGAATTACCTGAATCGGAGTTGTGTGTTCTGAGATATGATTGAATGAATCAGGACTGCTAGTTGAATTTCACAGTGAGTTTCGAACTGAAAAATTTGGGGTTGTTTTGGTAAATTTGACCTAGTTAGGGTGAGAACTGGACTATGTAGTCTTCATCAAAGTTATAGCCCTCTGTCTTAGCTTCAAAACGGTATAACTTGCGTTTCAATCTGATAAGCGTAGTTTCGGTTATGTCCGATACGCTAAGTAACGGTGAATCGGCCTTTTTGGTTCCTTAGCTTAAAGCTCATTTCCGGTCATTTTCCTAGCTAAATCTTGTAGTTGAATGACTTTGAGCCTATTGAATGGCTGTTGTGATGAATTTATATTGCGTATGACTTTGGGATTGATTGAGGAAAATAATGAAGCCATAAGTGGCTGGAAAAATAGGTAAATACAGAGGGCATGCTGCCCAAAATTTTAGGGCTACGCGATTCCTTCAATTGAGTTGATCTTAGTATAAATGAAGGGTTTTAGGGGTTGTTTGTTACCCTAGGACCAACTGTTATCTTTTTGCTCAAAAGTCATATGTTATTCTTTTGTACTAGTACTTAACCTGGAAAGGCGTACAACATGTAGTCGAGCCTCACTTGTGCATTCCGTTTACTCGATTTTGGATGTTAAACCTTCAATTGTTTTACTTTGATGATTTTAGGGTTTCTTGGCGATTAAAGCCAGTATGAAGTGAAAACTTTTGAAGTATCTGTACTTGAACCGGTGAGTGTACCACTCCCCTCATTTGCTGCTTAACTTGGTTTCTGCCCTTGCCATCTGCGATTTAAATGATTGCACTATCTGTTTATTCTGTTTGAGACGAGAGTGTACTTTATCACACTCGTTCTCTTGTCTATCCATATGCCTATTTACTGTGTATAATCTGTTAACTGTATTTGAGTCTGTTCGGACGTCGTTTGGAGGCTGGTATCCAATGACCTTTCTGTGACCTCTGAGCTCAACACCTGTGGCTAGTTACTCAAGTCGGGCCGGCAAGGGCCTGGTCGATTAGATAACGAACCACGGTAGTCTGTTTTGGGAATCTTTGGGTATTGAGACTCTCGATTCCGGTATACTCGAGGATTACCATTACTGTTCCTGAATGGAGTTCGGGCCCGGTAGGGGTATGTTTGGTGGACGGAAATTGATGTAAAGTAGGGTCTTCGGATATGTTGGTTCTATGTACGTTGACGGTGAGTCAACGGGTTCGGATCAAGTACTGCAAATGGAAATCTGGCTCCTGAGAGCCACCTGTATCCTTTCCCTTTGAATCACTGTGTCTAACTGCTTTCCTTTATATCTGGTATATGTATCTGACTAGTTAACGTGAAAGGCCATGATTTTACCCCTATATGATTGGTACCTCATTGAGCGTAAGCTCACCCCTTTCTGTTGTCTTTGTTTTCCTTACAGGGAACCACTTTTGGGGACTATGATGTTTTGAAGCACGAGTTGAGCTAGTTTTAATATATTTTATAAAGCTCCTCGATAGTTGGAATAACCCTAAATGTATTTTGATCCAATTATCTTTCTTTTGTTTTGTAAATTATAAACATATGTGTATAATACTGTTTAACCCTGTTTATGTGTCCTTCCGAGTTATATGACATGGCACCCACTATTCATCGACGATTTTTGATTTTCGTTTGGCTATTTTACGATTTTGACTTGTTTGAGCGTGCTTTTATTTTTTCGGAACGTTTTAGGTCTTGTTTAACTGCACCGTTAGTCCTGGCGAGAGTTGGGCAGGCAGTCCGCTAACCTCTTTGGTTTGCTTTAGGGGAAGGTGGGGCTGTCACAGGTGGTATCAGAGCCACTTCGCTTGGTCTCTGCGTGGAGTGAGCTTGGGCCAAGTGGTGTTATAGTCCTGCTTTCGTGAATGCGTCGAAAGGTATAAGTGCTCTTTTGAGCATAAGCTATGAACCGTGCATGTCATAAGTGTAAAGATCTTTATCATGGGACTTGAGGAAGTTAGGTATGTATGTCGGGTAGGAATCTTTAATATGGATGATTTAAGCTTGGGACCGGCCGGCTCGAATTGTGAATTATCTTAGATGGGATTCTTGCGCCCGGATATGAAAGAGATGAGAGCCTAGGTTAGAAAGGACTTGAGCGAACTAGAAATGTGATTCTATGGAATTTCGTGTGGTTTGTTCGGATGTTAGTAAGCATGATTTACCTGGATTAAGATATAAATTGGGGCATTCTCGTAGATTAGAGATGGAGGCCTAGAAGGGAAATAGCTTTTCGTTAGTTATTTTGTACTTGTGCCCTAGTTTGTCTATAGTACTTTTGGATGACCCCGCTACTTTCATGGATTTTTCATATTTGTATCTAATTGACTGCTACTGTGTGACTGGTTCGGTACAGTTGTGTTATGTATATATGCTTTTGATCTGTGTGTACCTCTTGTTACTTGCTTATGCCTATAATTATCTTTAATATTATCTTTGCGCCTCGACCTTAGATTGACTTACATCAATGGAGGGCACTCGTAGTGGACGAGGCCGTGGGCGGGGAATTAGGCAACCCACGTCAGACAGGGGCGCTGGGAAAATCTCATCTGGACCTAACCCTGACCCTAGGGTTGACCCCAACGTTCAAATAGCTGCTGCCATGCAGCAAATGACCAACTTACTAGCACAAGTAGTGCAGCAACAGGGTCAAAACCCCAATCCTAACCCTGGAAACCCTGGCAACCACGTGGAGAGCGACGACAGGGCTCTTGAGAGATTCCAGAAGTTTGCCCCACCGAAGTTCATTGGGGGGCCCCATCCGGATGTCGCCGAAAGGTGGCTGTGAGAACCCTAAACCTTGCATATTTTCTAAGTGTTTTGGTTTACTCTTGTTCCCGTTTAATTGAAGTATTGTTCACTAATCGTTTTAAAAACGGGAAGGCTTTGTTGTTATGTGCAATTATGTATGAGCTCTGTATGTATGTGTACGTGTTAGAAGTACAATTGAGCGTGGCAATCAAACTTGGAAAAGAGGAAAAATTTTGCGAAAATGCTGAAGGACCGAATCCGGCCGGAAATCCGGCCAGTTCTTGGCCGGATTGTTGGCCGGATTGTGGAGAAGTTTTGAAAAAAATGAGTTTCGTCTCTGCCTCATATCCGGCCAGGAATCCGGCCAGAAACCGGCCGGATTGTGACAGGACAGCTGGTTTGACCAGCGTTTTTTCTTCCTTCTTATCACTTTTGATCACCAAAATATCTCATTTCTCTTCTTGTTCAGCCGTGAGCTTTGAGAGCAAAGAGAGAAAAAACTCTTCAATCTTCATCTTTGATTTTTGCTTCAATCTTGGAACTTCACCGATAGAATTTAAATTCCCTCCGTACAAGTGAGCTTCTTGGAAGGTTAAAGCTTTTGGGTGGAGTGATTTTAAAGGGGAAGCTTGGAATTGCTAGTCTTCTTGAGTTGTGAGGTAAGATGATTAAGAAAGTTCTCTCTTGCATTGCTAATGGTTAAATTGTGAATTGTAAGGGTTGGATATGTTATTTTGTGAGTTATATCTTGATTTGGGGTTGAGTATGGTGAAGTTTTCTATTTAATTATGATTTTTCTGTTTGCATATGATTTTGTCTATGTGGCCAAGTATGATGAATGTAAATGTTATAGAATGAGGCTAGGAGGTGTGAATGATGGTTATTTGCAAGCAAGTTTGGTTTGGAAGGAAAATTGGGAAGACTAGGTTTCAATGTTCTTCATTCTGTCCGAATTTATATCTCATAGATAGAGGCCCAATTGGACTTTGTTCAAAACATGAAAGTTGTAGGTATTGATGAGGTTAAAGTGCCTGCAAAATTTCAGGTCATTTGGATTAGTGTAGAGAGAGATATGTCGATTTTACTATTGCTGATCTGGGTTGCTCAGACTGTGAAAACTGCGTTTGTATTTGGTTGTTTTGACTGGCATTGGTTTGGATTTTGAAGTTGGTGTCTTCTGATGAAATGTAGCTGGATGTCTTAGCTAACTTATGCCTTTGGAATTTCGGCATTTGGACTTGTATAGACTGAGTTGTGTTTATTACAGTTTTGTGTGTTTTGCAAACCTGTTTTGGTAATTCTGGTTTAGTATTTGGCACGTTTGACCTAGTTGTGCTAGGATTTGGACTGAGTAGCCTTCTACATTGTTGTAGCCCTGTCTTTTAGCTTCGAGATGGTGGGTCTTGCACCCTCATCCGATAATCGTAGCACCATTGGTGCCAAAACCGCAAAAATGATGTCAAAACTGTTTTTATCCGGAAATGTTTCTAGCTTGCTCTTTGTATTTATTGTGTATTTATATGACTTGTAAGCCTAGTGAATGGCTTTTGGATGGGATTATTCTATATGACACGTTGGGACTGATTTGAGAAAAAAATAATGAAGCCATTAATGGCTGGAAAATAGGTAAACACAAGGGACATGCCGTCCGTTTGTTTTCTTGGAAATTGAATAAGTTAAAGTGGTTGGAAATGTATCTTGTATCAAATTGGGTGTATTTCCTTGAGAATTCATTTGGGTTTTTCAAATATTGATTCGAGGGCTAAGTTCTAGTTAAACTTGTATATTTCCGCAAGGCAACTAATGTGACCATTTTACCGTTCGAAAACATGTTACCTCTTCGATTTGAACCACCAAATGTTTACTTACCCCGTATTCAAAATAAAGAGGTTTGAATTAGGGGTTTTATCGGCCAAGTTAGGGTTTTCTCGGCCACAAGTGAACTACTTTCAAGTAAAGTTTTACGAGTCCTCTTTTCCATATGATTCTCATCAAAACCCTTATTATATAACCACTACTTGAATATATAGTGGCTTGTAGCTGCACGAATGATTCTTTACAATTCCAAGAGAATATTTCCTTAGCCTATCTATTGGGATTTTGATTTGTTATGGTTAAATGTTTTTCGTTAGAGATTTTATAACCCTTTTGGTTTGGATTGCATTAGGGTTATTCTTATTCACGGATCCAAACGCCCTCTTTACACTTTGAAAGTCCTTTTATACGTTCACTCGCGAGTAGTCGGGTTTTGGTTGTTTTCATCTAAATCATGTTAGATGGATTGTAATGTGGTCTTTGTGGCCTTTTAGGTTTCCGTGGTGATTGAGAAGTGGGCGTTATTTTGCGTGTATAGGTGAGTGTTCCTTATTTGTTATATTTCCTGATTATATGGCTTGTTTGAATGATTGATAACATGTTAAACGCTTTCAATGATTGCTAAAACGATTTTCGAGGCGAGTGTGTACTTTACCGCACTTAGCCTAAATGATTGTGAATTTTAATGATTGAGCAATTGAAATGTTAATTGTGCATGAATGTAGGCCTTCGGGCTGAACTGGCCATAGCCCCTTGTTACCGGTCGTCTCGAGCCAGTCGGACTCGGTCGAGCGATTAGGAACTTGGGTGAACGATTCGGTATACTCGAGTATTACCCTGTAGGTTGGTGGAGCCTGGCCAAAAGCCAGGGACGGGGTGAATGAAATGAATGAATGAATGAGGGGTTTTACTTATACAAAATGTATTTTCAAATGATTGAAGGAAGGAGAATGGAAGGAGAATGAATGAATGCATGAATGGCTCCTTGTGAGCACGTATCCTTTTAATGAATGTGTTTATCGCTTTATTGTACTTGTATCGTGAATTGTTGTTTACATGCATTTGTTTCTCTTGTTGCCTATGTGTACGGAACCTCACTGAGCTTTCCAGCTCATCCCTTTAGTTTTGTTTTCCTTAGCAGGGGAAGACGTGCGAGGATGGAAGCTACGAATAGATTAGCCGTTTTAGCACTTCGGTTTCTTTTGTAAAGGTTCTCACCCTAGTGCTTGGCACGGGCTAGTTGTATGGGGAATTGAGAACCTATATTTTGACAGTTGTACTTCCATTGAGACAGTAATGTATATAAGTTTACGTTTAAGTTTGGAATTATTGTTATTTCGATTGTTTTGTGGATTTTATTCTCTTTTCTTATAGTGACTGACTGAGTCCCGGCGAGAGCTGGGCAGGCGGCCCGCCGATACCCTGGGGTACGCCCTAGGGAGAAGTGGGGCCGTTACAGTTGGTATCAGAGCCTGCTTCGCGTGGTCTCTGCGCGGAGTGAGCCTGGACTGAGTGATAAATAGGTATGATGGATTAAGTGCTCGTTGGAGCATAAGCTTTGAACTGTGAATGTTATAGGCCTTAAATCTTTCTCGTGGTATCTAAGGACAATAGATAGGTACGTCTGGGAGGAATTCCGATTGTAGATGGTTTACTCTTGGGACTGGCCAGCTCGAGAGGTGAATTATCTTATCTCGGATTCTCGTACCCGAGTACTCGAGAGTTGAGACGATGTTAAGTATATGAGATTTATATTTTGAGGCCATGAACAGGCTTTGTCCAACTAGAATGAGTGACCAGAGGTTAAGGGATATCCAGTGTGAACAGTAAGTGACGTGAGAGACCGGACGGGGTTACCTTAGCTGAAACTGGGACGACACATCACATCCTCGTTTAATTCGCCCGTATATTCTTAGTATATGACGTCCATTGCTGTAATTGTGTGTATGAATGTTTTCCTGACTTGTTACGTACTTGTGTAATTGATTTGATATATGGAGTGCTATGTGCAAATATGTTACTTGTGTACTTGGTACCTCGATTTTGTTGCTTTAGTCATCTTATCGCCTTTATTTATTAAATTACTTTTGAAAAAAAAAAAAGAAAAGGAAGAAAAAATATGGACGGGAGACGTAGTCAGGGACGTGGTCGAGGCCGTGGAACTAAACGGACCCCAGAACCTAGAGTAGAAAGGGAAACATCCGCCGAACAAGAACAAGAACCTAGAGTTGAGGCCGGAGACCAAATGGCGACGGCAATTCAACAAATGGCAAATATTTTAGCGCGGTTGGTGGATCAACAAGGTCAAGTACCTGTAAATCAACCCCAGAACCCTGAAATAGGAGATGATCGGGCCCTTGAGAGATTTCAGAAATTTAATCCTCCGAAATTCCTTGGAGGACCTGATCCGGACATAGCCGAGCAATGGTTAGAGGCTATGGTTAACATTTTCACAGCTTTGAACTACACAGAACAGAGACAAGTGAATTTTGCAGTGTTTCAATTTGAAGGACCGGCCCGAGCATGGTGGAACGTAATTAGAGCAAAGTGGGAAAGAGAGCAAACCGTATGGACCTGGGCGAACTTTATCAGGGAGTTTAACGAGAAGTACCTCCCACCTTTAGTCCAAGAAAGGAGGGAGGGCGAATTTATTGGACTACGCCAAGGGACATTAAGTGTGGCTGAATACGAAACAAAATTCACCAAACTATCCAAGTTTGCCTCCGAATTCGTAGCTACGGAACCGAGAAGAGTGAGGCGGTTCATACAAGGATTGAACCTGGACATCCAAGAGGCGTTGGCAGCCGCGCAAGTGAATACCTTTACGGAGGCCCTTGAGAAGGCTCAACGAATCGAGAGAGCCAAGGCACAAATAAAGGCCTCCCAAACTCGGAAAAGAGGTGCATCGGGCAGTGGATTAGAAGAGTTTAGTGAAACAGCGCCGTCTAAAGTTCAAAAGGGGAGCCAGTTATCCTATCCGCCATGGACAATAAGGGCGATGGAAGAGAGGTCTATTAAAGGAAGTCAAATTGGATCTAAGGAGATTTCTCAAGATAGTCAAAAGGTGACCTCTCCCTTGATTTGTGGTTACTGTGGAAAGGCCAACCACACCGAGGATGCTTGTTGGCGAAAAGGGGGGAAATGTCTAATTTGTGGAAGCAGTGAGCATCAAGTGAGCACTTGTCCGAGGAGGCATCTACGTGAGGGTAGTACTCAGTCACTGGATGGGACTAAAGCAAAACCGACGAAAGAAAAAGTGAACCGAACAAATGTACCGGCCAAAGCATATGCATTAGACAACCGAACGGTTCCTGACTCGCCTGAGGCTAATGAAGGTGAGAAAAATTTCGAGGACGAAATTTCCTAAGGGGGGGAGAGTGTGAGAACCCTAAACCTTGCATATTTTCTAAGTGTTTTGGTTTACTCTTGTTCCCGTTTAATTGAAGTATTGTTCACTAATCGTTTTAAAAACGGGAAGGCTTTGTTGTTATGTGCAATTATGTATGAGCTCTGTATGTATGTGTACGTGTTAGAAGTACAATTGAGCGTGGCAATCAAACTTGGAAAAGAGGAAAAATTTTGCGAAAATGCTGAAGGACCGAATCCGGCCGGATTGTTGGCCGGATTGTGGAGAAGTTTTGAAAAAAAATGAGTTTCGTCTCTGCCTCATATCCGGCCAGGAATCCGGCCAGAAACCGGCCGGATTGTGACAGGACAGCTGGTTTGACCAGCGTTTTTTCTTCCTTCTTATCACTTTTGATCACCAAAATATCTCATTTCTCTTCTTGTTCAGCCGTGAGCTTTGAGAGCAAAGAGAGAAAAAACTCTTCAATCTTCATCTTTGATTTTTGCTTCAATCTTGGAACTTCACCGATAGAATTTAAATTCCCTCCGTACAAGTGAGCTTCTTGGAAGGTTAAAGCTTTTGGGTGGAGTGATTTTAAAGGGGAAGCTTGGAATTGCTAGTCTTCTTGAGTTGTGAGGTAAGATGATTAAGAAAGTTCTCTCTTGCATTGCTAATGGTTAAATTGTGAATTGTAAGGGTTGGATATGTTATTTTGTGAGTTATATCTTGATTTGGGGTTGAGTATGGTGAAGTTTTCTATTTAATTATGATTTTTCTGTTTGCATATGATTTTGTCTATGTGGCCAAGTATGATGAATGTAAATGTTATAGAATGAGGCTAGGAGGTGTGAATGATGGTTATTTGCAAGCAAGTTTGGTTTGGAAGGAAAATTGGGAAGACTAGGTTTCAATGTTCTTCATTCTGTCCGAATTTATATCTCATAGATAGAGGCCCAATTGGACTTTGTTCAAAACATGAAAGTTGTAGGTATTGATGAGGTTAAAGTGCCTGCAAAATTTCAGGTCATTTGGATTAGTGTAGAGAGAGATATGTCGATTTTACTATTGCTGATCTGGGTTGCTCAGACTGTGAAAACTGCGTTTGTATTTGGTTGTTTTGACTGGCATTGGTTTGGATTTTGAAGTTGGTGTCTTCTGATGAAATGTAGCTGGATGTCTTAGCTAACTTATGCCTTTGGAATTTCGGCATTTGGACTTGTATAGACTGAGTTGTGTTTATTACAGTTTTGTGTGTTTTGCAAACCTGTTTTGGTAATTCTGGTTTAGTATTTGGCACGTTTGACCTAGTTGTGCTAGGATTTGGACTGAGTAGCCTTCTACATTGTTGTAGCCCTGTCTTTTAGCTTCGAGATGGTGGGTCTTGCACCCTCATCCGATAATCGTAGCACCATTGGTGCCAAAACCGCAAAAATGATGTCAAAACTGTTTTTATCCGGAAATGTTTCTAGCTTGCTCTTTGTATTTATTGTGTATTTATATGACTTGTAAGCCTAGTGAATGGCTTTTGGATGGGATTATTCTATATGACACGTTGGGACTGATTTGAGAAAAAAATAATGAAGCCATTAATGGCTGGAAAATAGGTAAACACAAGGGACATGCCGTCCGTTTGTTTTCTTGGAAATTGAATAAGTTAAAGTGGTTGGAAATGTATCTTGTATCAAATTGGGTGTATTTCCTTGAGAATTCATTTGGGTTTTTCAAATATTGATTCGAGGGCTAAGTTCTAGTTAAACTTGTATATTTCCGCAAGGCAACTAATGTGACCATTTTACCGTTCGAAAACATGTTACCTCTTCGATTTGAACCACCAAATGTTTACTTACCCCGTATTCAAAATAAAGAGGTTTGAATTAGGGGTTTTATCGGCCAAGTTAGGGTTTTCTCGGCCACAAGTGAACTACTTTCAAGTAAAGTTTTACGAGTCCTCTTTTCCATATGATTCTCATCAAAACCCTTATTATATAACCACTACTTGAATATATAGTGGCTTGTAGCTGCACGAATGATTCTTTACAATTCCAAGAGAATATTTCCTTAGCCTATCTATTGGGATTTTGATTTGTTATGGTTAAATGTTTTTCGTTAGAGATTTTATAACCCTTTTGGTTTGGATTGCATTAGGGTTATTCTTATTCACGGATCCAAACGCCCTCTTTACACTTTGAAAGTCCTTTTATACGTTCACTCGCGAGTAGTCGGGTTTTGGTTGTTTTCATCTAAATCATGTTAGATGGATTGTAATGTGGTCTTTGTGGCCTTTTAGGTTTCCGTGGTGATTGAGAAGTGGGCGTTATTTTGCGTGTATAGGTGAGTGTTCCTTATTTGTTATATTTCCTGATTATATGGCTTGTTTGAATGATTGATAACATGTTAAACGCTTTCAATGATTGCTAAAACGATTTTCGAGGCGAGTGTGTACTTTACCGCACTTAGCCTAAATGATTGTGAATTTTAATGATTGAGCAATTGAAATGTTAATTGTGCATGAATGTAGGCCTTCGGGCTGAACTGGCCATAGCCCCTTGTTACCGGTCGTCTCGAGCCAGTCGGACTCGGTCGAGCGATTAGGAACTTGGGTGAACGATTCGGTATACTCGAGTATTACCCTGTAGGTTGGTGGAGCCTGGCCAAAAGCCAGGGACGGGGTGAATGAAATGAATGAATGAATGAGGGGTTTTACTTATACAAAATGTATTTTCAAATGATTGAAGGAAGGAGAATGGAAGGAGAATGAATGAATGCACGAATGGCTCCTTGTGAGCACGTATCCTTTTAATGAATGTGTTTATCGCTTTATTGTACTTGTATCGTGAATTGTTGTTTACATGCATTTGTTTCTCTTGTTGCCTATGTGTACGGAACCTCACTGAGCTTTCCAGCTCATCCCTTTAGTTTTGTTTTCCTTAGCAGGGGAAGACGTGCGAGGATGGAAGCTACGAATAGATTAGCCGTTTTAGCACTTCGGTTTCTTTTGTAAAGGTTCTCGCCCTAGTGCTTGGCACGGGCTAGTTGTATGGGGAATTGAGAACCTATATTTTGACAGTTGTACTTCCATTGAGACAGTAATGTATATAAGTTTACGTTTAAGTTTGGAATTATTGTTATTTCGATTGTTTTGTGGATTTTATTCTCTTTTCTTATAGTGACTGACTGAGTCCCGGCGAGAGCTGGGCAGGCGGCCCGCCGATACCCTGGGGTACGCCCTAGGGAGAAGTGGGGCCGTTACAGTTGGTATCAGAGCCTGCTTCGCGTGGTCTCTGCGCGGAGTGAGCCTGGACTGAGTGATAAATAGGTATGATGGATTAAGTGCTCGTTGGAGCATAAGCTTTGAACTGTGAATGTTATAGGCCTTAAATCTTTCTCGTGGTATCTAAGGACAATAGATAGGTACGTCTGGGAGGAATTCCGATTGTAGATGGTTTACTCTTGGGACTGGCCAGCTCGAGAGGTGAATTATCTTATCTCGGATTCTCGTACCCGAGTACTCGAGAGTTGAGACGATGTTAAGTATATGAGATTTATATTTTGAGGCCATGAACAGGCTTTGTCCAACTAGAATGAGTACCAGAGGTTAAGGGATATCCAGTGTGAACAGTAAGTGACGTGAGAGACCGGACGGGACTACCTTAGCTGAGACTGGGACGACCATTACCTCCTCGTTTAATTCGCCCGCATACTTATTAAACGACGTCTATTGATGTGTTCGTACGTATGAATGTTTTCCTGACCTGATACGTACTTGTGTAATTGACTTGATATATGGAGTGTTATGTGCGTAAATGTTACTTGTGTACTTGGTACATCGATGTTGTTGTCTTAGTCATCTTATCGCCTTTATTTATTACATTACTGTTTGGAAGAAAAAAAAAAAAGGGGAAAGGAAAAAAAATATGGACGGGAGACGTAGTCAGGGACGTGGTCGAGGCCGTGGAACTAAACGGACCCCAGAACCTAGAGTAGAAAGGGAAACATCCGCCGAACAAGAACAAGAACCTAGAGTTGAGGCCGGAGACCAAATGGCGACGGCAATGCAGCAAATGACGGATATTTTGGCGAGATTAGTAGAGCAACAGGGCCAAATACCTGTGAATCAACCCCAGAACCCTGAGATGGGCGAAGATAAGGCTCTGGAGAGGTTTCAGAAGTTTGCACCTCCAAAATTCGCTGGAGGGCCTGATCCGGATATCGCTGAGCAATGGTTAGAGGCCATGGTGAATATATTCACAGCCTTAAACTATACCGAGCAAAGGCAAGTGAACTTCGCAGTGTTCCAATTTGAAGGACCGGCTCGATCATGGTGGAACGTAATTAGAGCAAAATGGGAAAGGGAACGAACCATATGGACTTGGGCGAACTTTACCAGAGAATTTCACGAGAAGTACCTCCCACCTTTAGTTCAAGAAAGGAGGGAGGACGAATTTATTGGACTACGCCAAGGGACATTAAGTGTGGCTGAATACGAAACAAAATTCACCAAACTATCCAAGTTTGCCTCCGAATTAGTAGCTACGGAACCGAGAAGAGTGAGGCGGTTCATACAAGGATTGAACCTGGACATCCAAGAGGCGTTGGCAGCCGCGCAAGTGAATACCTTTACGGAGGCCCTTGAGAAGGCTCAACGAATCGAGAGAGCCAAGGCACAAATAAAGGCCTCCCAAACTCGGAAAAGAGGTGCATCGGGCAGTGGATTAGAAGAGTTTAGTGAAACAATGGCGCCGTCTAAAGTTCAAAAGGGGAGCCAGTTATCCTATCCGCCATGGACAATAAGGGCGATGGAAGAGAGGTCTACTAAAGGAAGTCAAATTGGATCTAAGGAGATTTCTCAAGATAGTCAGAAGGTGTTTGGAAAAAAAAAAAAAGGGGGAAGGAAAAAAATATGGACGGGAGACGTAGTCAGGGACGTGGTCGAGGCCGTGGAACTAAACGGACCCCAGAACCTAGAGTAGAAAGGGAAACATCCGCCGAACAAGAACAAGAACCTAGAGTTGAGGCCGGAGACCAAATGGCGACGGCAATGCAGCAAATGACGGATATTTTGGCGAGATTAGTAGAGCAACAGGGCCAAATACCTGTGAATCAACCCCGGAACCCTGAGATGGGCGAAGATAAGGCTCTGGAGAGGTTTCAGAAGTTTGCACCTCCAAAATTCGCTGGAGGGCCTGATCCGGATATCGCTGAGCAATGGTTAGAGGCCATGGTGAATATATTCACAGCCTTAAACTATACCGAGCAAAGGCAAGTGAACTTCGCAGTGTTCCAATTTGAAGGACCGGCTCGATCATGGTGGAACGTAATTAGAGCAAAATGGGAAAGGGAACGAACCATATGGACTTGGGCGAACTTTATCAGGGAGTTTAACGAGAAGTACCTCCCACCTTTAGTCCAAGAAAGGAGGGAGGGCGAATTTATTGGACTACGCCAAGGGACATTAAGTGTGGCTGAATACGAAACAAAATTCACCAAACTATCCAAGTTTGCCTCCGAATTCGTAGCTACGGAACCGAGAAGAGTGAGGCGGTTCATACAAGGATTGAACCTGGACATCCAAGAGGCGTTGGCAGCCGCGCAAGTGAATACCTTTACGGAGGCCCTTGAGAAGGCTCAACGAATCGAGAGAGCCAAGGCACAAATAAAGGCCTCCCAAACTCGGAAAAGAGGTGCATCGGGCAGTGGATTAGAAGAGTTTAGTGAAACAGCGCCGTCTAAAGTTCAAAAGGGGAGCCAGTTATCCTATCCGCCATGGACAATAAGGGCGATGGAAGAGAGGTCTATTAAAGGAAGTCAAATTGGATCTAAGGAGATTTCTCAAGATAGTCAAAAGGTGACCTCTCCCTTGATTTGTGGTTACTGTGGAAAGGCCAACCACACCGAGGATGCTTGTTGGCGAAAAGGGGGGAAATGTCTAATTTGTGGAAGCAGTGAGCATCAAGTGAGCACTTGTCCGAGGAGGCATCTACGTGAGGGTAGTACTCAGTCACTGGATGGGACTAAAGCAAAACCGACGAAAGAAAAAGTGAACCGAACAAATGTACCGGCCAAAGCATATGCATTAGACAACCGAACGGTTCCTGACTCGCCTGAGGCTAATGAAGGTGAGAAAAATTTCGAGGACGAAATTTCCTAAGGGGGGGAGAGTGTGAGAACCCTAAACCTTGCATATTTTCTAAGTGTTTTGGTTTACTCTTGTTCCCGTTTAATTGAAGTATTGTTCACTAATCGTTTTAAAAACGGGAAGGCTTTGTTGTTATGTGCAATTATGTATGAGCTCTGTATGTATGTGTACGTGTTAGAAGTACAATTGAGCGTGGCAATCAAACTTGGAAAAGAGGAAAAATTTTGCGAAAATGCTGAAGGACCGAATCCGGCCGGATTGTTGGCCGGATTGTGGAGAAGTTTTGAAAAAAAATGAGTTTCGTCTCTGCCTCATATCCGGCCAGGAATCCGGCCAGAAACCGGCCGGATTGTGACAGGACAGCTGGTTTGACCAGCGTTTTTTCTTCCTTCTTATCACTTTTGATCACCAAAATATCTCATTTCTCTTCTTGTTCAGCCGTGAGCTTTGAGAGCAAAGAGAGAAAAAACTCTTCAATCTTCATCTTTGATTTTTGCTTCAATCTTGGAACTTCACCGATAGAATTTAAATTCCCTCCGTACAAGTGAGCTTCTTGGAAGGTTAAAGCTTTTGGGTGGAGTGATTTTAAAGGGGAAGCTTGGAATTGCTAGTCTTCTTGAGTTGTGAGGTAAGATGATTAAGAAAGTTCTCTCTTGCATTGCTAATGGTTAAATTGTGAATTGTAAGGGTTGGATATGTTATTTTGTGAGTTATATCTTGATTTGGGGTTGAGTATGGTGAAGTTTTCTATTTAATTATGATTTTTCTGTTTGCATATGATTTTGTCTATGTGGCCAAGTATGATGAATGTAAATGTTATAGAATGAGGCTAGGAGGTGTGAATGATGGTTATTTGCAAGCAAGTTTGGTTTGGAAGGAAAATTGGGAAGACTAGGTTTCAATGTTCTTCATTCTGTCCGAATTTATATCTCATAGATAGAGGCCCAATTGGACTTTGTTCAAAACATGAAAGTTGTAGGTATTGATGAGGTTAAAGTGCCTGCAAAATTTCAGGTCATTTGGATTAGTGTAGAGAGAGATATGTCGATTTTACTATTGCTGATCTGGGTTGCTCAGACTGTGAAAACTGCGTTTGTATTTGGTTGTTTTGACTGGCATTGGTTTGGATTTTGAAGTTGGTGTCTTCTGATGAAATGTAGCTGGATGTCTTAGCTAACTTATGCCTTTGGAATTTCGGCATTTGGACTTGTATAGACTGAGTTGTGTTTATTACAGTTTTGTGTGTTTTGCAAACCTGTTTTGGTAATTCTGGTTTAGTATTTGGCACGTTTGACCTAGTTGTGCTAGGATTTGGACTGAGTAGCCTTCTACATTGTTGTAGCCCTGTCTTTTAGCTTCGAGATGGTGGGTCTTGCACCCTCATCCGATAATCGTAGCACCATTGGTGCCAAAACCGCAAAAATGATGTCAAAACTGTTTTTATCCGGAAATGTTTCTAGCTTGCTCTTTGTATTTATTGTGTATTTATATGACTTGTAAGCCTAGTGAATGGCTTTTGGATGGGATTATTCTATATGACACGTTGGGACTGATTTGAGAAAAATAATGAAGCCATTAATGGCTGGAAAATAGGTAAACACAAGGGACATGCCGTCCGTTTGTTTTCTTGGAAATTGAATAAGTTAAAGTGGTTTTGGAAATGTATCTTGTATCAAATTGGGTGTATTTCCTTGAGAATTTCATTTGGGTTTTTCAAATATTGATTCGAGGGCTAAGTTCTAGTTAAACTTGTATATTTCCGCAAGGCAACTAATGTGACCATTTTACCGTTCGAAAACATGTTACCTCTTCGATTTGAACCACCAAATGTTTACTTACCCCGTATTCAAAATAAAGAGGTTTGAATTAGGGGTTTTATCGGCCAAGTTAGGGTTTTCTCGGCCACAAGTGAACTACTTTCAAGTAAAGTTTTACGAGTCCTCTTTTCCATATGATTCTCATCAAAACCCTTATTATATAACCACTACTTGAATATATAGTGGCTTGTAGCTGCACGAATGATTCTTTACAATTCCAAGAGAATATTTCCTTAGCCTATCTATTGGGATTTTGATTTGTTATGGTTAAATGTTTTTCGTTAGAGATTTTATAACCCTTTTGGTTTGGATTGCATTAGGGTTATTCTTATTCACGGATCCAAACGCCCTCTTTACACTTTGAAAGTCCTTTTATACGTTCACTCGCGAGTAGTCGGGTTTTGGTTGTTTTCATCTAAATCATGTTAGATGGATTGTAATGTGGTCTTTGTGGCCTTTTAGGTTTCCGTGGTGATTGAGAAGTGGGCGTTATTTTGCGTGTATAGGTGAGTGTTCCTTATTTGTTATATTTCCTGATTATATGGCTTGTTTGAATGATTGATAACATGTTAAACGCTTTCAATGATTGCTAAAACGATTTTCGAGGCGAGTGTGTACTTTACCGCACTTAGCCTAAATGATTGTGAATTTTAATGATTGAGCAATTGAAATGTTAATTGTGCATGAATGTAGGCCTTCGGGCTGAACTGGCCATAGCCCCTTGTTACCGGTCGTCTCGAGCCAGTCGGACTCGGTCGAGCGATTAGGAACTTGGGTGAACGATTCGGTATACTCGAGTATTACCCTGTAGGTTGGTGGAGCCTGGCCAAAAGCCAGGGACGGGGTGAATGAAATGAATGAATGAATGAGGGGTTTTACTTATACAAAATGTATTTTCAAATGATTGAAGGAAGGAGAATGGAAGGAGAATGAATGAATGCACGAATGGCTCCTTGTGAGCACGTATCCTTTTAATGAATGTGTTTATCGCTTTATTGTACTTGTATCGTGAATTGTTGTTTACATGCATTTGTTTCTCTTGTTGCCTATGTGTACGGAACCTCACTGAGCTTTCCAGCTCATCCCTTTAGTTTTGTTTTCCTTAGCAGGGGAAGACGTGCGAGGATGGAAGCTACGAATAGATTAGCCGTTTTAGCACTTCGGTTTCTTTTGTAAAGGTTCTCGCCCTAGTGCTTGGCACGGGCTAGTTGTATGGGGAATTGAGAACCTATATTTTGACAGTTGTACTTCCATTGAGACAGTAATGTATATAAGTTTACGTTTAAGTTTGGAATTATTGTTATTTCGATTGTTTTGTGGATTTTATTCTCTTTTCTTATAGTGACTGACTGAGTCCCGGCGAGAGCTGGGCAGGCGGCCCGCCGATACCCTGGGGTACGCCCTAGGGAGAAGTGGGGCCGTTACAGTTGGTATCAGAGCCTGCTTCGCGTGGTCTCTGCGCGGAGTGAGCCTGGACTGAGTGATAAATAGGTATGATGGATTAAGTGCTCGTTGGAGCATAAGCTTTGAACTGTGAATGTTATAGGCCTTAAATCTTTCTCGTGGTATCTAAGGACAATAGATAGGTACGTCTGGGAGGAATTCCGATTGTAGATGGTTTACTCTTGGGACTGGCCAGCTCGAGAGGTGAATTATCTTATCTCGGATTCTCGTACCCGAGTACTCGAGAGTTGAGACGATGTTAAGTATATGAGATTTATATTTTGAGGCCATGAACAGGCTTTGTCCAACTAGAATGAGTACCAGAGGTTAAGGGATATCCAGTGTGAACAGTAAGTGACGTGAGAGACCGGACGGGGCTACCTTAGCTGAGACTGGGACGACCATTACCTCCTCGTTTAATTCGCCCGCATATTCTTATTAAACGACGTCTATTGATGTGTTCGTACGTATGAATGTTTTCCTGACCTGATACGTACTTGTGTAATTGACTTGATATATGGAGTGTTATGTGCGTAAATGTTACTTGTGTACTTGGTACATCGATGTTGTTGTCTTAGTCATCTTATCGCCTTTATTTATTACATTACTTTTGGAAAAAAAAAAAAAGGGGAAGGAAAAAAAATATGGACGGGAGACGTAGTCAGGGACGTGGTCGAGGCCGTGGAACTAAACGGACCCCAGAACCTAGAGTAGAAAGGGAAACATCCGCCGAACAAGAACAAGAACCTAGAGTTGAGGCCGGAGACCAAATGGCGACGGCAATGCAGCAAATGACGGATATTTTGGCGAGATTAGTAGAGCAACAGGGCCAAATACCTGTGAATCAACCCCGGAACCCTGAGATGGGCGAAGATAAGGCTCTGGAGAGGTTTCAGAAGTTTGCACCTCCAAAATTCGCTGGAGGGCCTGATCCGGATATCGCTGAGCAATGGTTAGAGGCCATGGTGAATATATTCACAGCCTTAAACTATACCGAGCAAAGGCAAGTGAACTTCGCAGTGTTCCAATTTGAAGGACCGGCTCGATCATGGTGGAACGTAATTAGAGCAAAATGGGAAAGGGAACGAACCATATGGACTTGGGCGAACTTTACCAGAGAATTTCACGAGAAGTACCTCCCACCTTTAGTTCAAGAAAGGAGGGAGGACGAATTTATTGGACTACGCCAAGGGACATTAAGTGTGGCTGAATACGAAACAAAATTCACCAAACTATCCAAGTTTGCCTCCGAATTAGTAGCTACGGAACCGAGAAGAGTGAGGCGGTTCATACAAGGATTGAACCTGGACATCCAAGAGGCGTTGGCAGCCGCGCAAGTGAATACCTTTACGGAGGCCCTTGAGAAGGCTCAACGAATCGAGAGAGCCAAGGCACAAATAAAGGCCTCCCAAACTCGGAAAAGAGGTGCATCGGGCAGTGGATTAGAAGAGTTTAGTGAAACAATGGCGCCGTCTAAAGTTCAAAAGGGGAGCCAGTTATCCTATCCGCCATGGACAATAAGGGCGATGGAAGAGAGGTCTACTAAAGGAAGTCAAATTGGATCTAAGGAGATTTCTCAAGATAGTCAAAAGGTGACCTCTCCCTTGATTTGTGGTTACTGTGGAAAGGCCAACCACACCGAGGATGCTTGTTGGCGAAAAGGGGGGAAATGTCTAATTTGTGGAAGCAGTGAGCATCAAGTGAGCACTTGTCCGAGGAGGCATCTACGTGAGGGTAGTACTCAGTCACTGGATGGGACTAAAGCAAAACCGACGAAAGAAAAAGTGAACCGAACAAATGTACCGGCCAAAGCATATGCATTAGACAACCGAACGGTTCCTGACTCGCCTGAGGCTAATGAAGGTGAGAAAAATTTCGAGGACGAAATTTCCTAAGGGGGGGAGAGTGTGAGAACCCTAAACCTTGCATATTTTCTAAGTGTTTTGGTTTACTCTTGTTCCCGTTTAATTGAAGTATTGTTCACTAATCGTTTTAAAAACGGGAAGGCTTTGTTGTTATGTGCAATTATGTATGAGCTCTGTATGTATGTGTACGTGTTAGAAGTACAATTGAGCGTGGCAATCAAACTTGGAAAAGAGGAAAAATTTTGCGAAAATGCTGAAGGACCGAATCCGGCCGGATTGTTGGCCGGATTGTGGAGAAGTTTTGAAAAAAAATGAGTTTCGTCTCTGCCTCATATCCGGCCAGGAATCCGGCCAGAAACCGGCCGGATTGTGACAGGACAGCTGGTTTGACCAGCGTTTTTTCTTCCTTCTTATCACTTTTGATCACCAAAATATCTCATTTCTCTTCTTGTTCAGCCGTGAGCTTTGAGAGCAAAGAGAGAAAAAACTCTTCAATCTTCATCTTTGATTTTTGCTTCAATCTTGGAACTTCACCGATAGAATTTAAATTCCCTCCGTACAAGTGAGCTTCTTGGAAGGTTAAAGCTTTTGGGTGGAGTGATTTTAAAGGGGAAGCTTGGAATTGCTAGTCTTCTTGAGTTGTGAGGTAAGATGATTAAGAAAGTTCTCTCTTGCATTGCTAATGGTTAAATTGTGAATTGTAAGGGTTGGATATGTTATTTTGTGAGTTATATCTTGATTTGGGGTTGAGTATGGTGAAGTTTTCTATTTAATTATGATTTTTCTGTTTGCATATGATTTTGTCTATGTGGCCAAGTATGATGAATGTAAATGTTATAGAATGAGGCTAGGAGGTGTGAATGATGGTTATTTGCAAGCAAGTTTGGTTTGGAAGGAAAATTGGGAAGACTAGGTTTCAATGTTCTTCATTCTGTCCGAATTTATATCTCATAGATAGAGGCCCAATTGGACTTTGTTCAAAACATGAAAGTTGTAGGTATTGATGAGGTTAAAGTGCCTGCAAAATTTCAGGTCATTTGGATTAGTGTAGAGAGAGATATGTCGATTTTACTATTGCTGATCTGGGTTGCTCAGACTGTGAAAACTGCGTTTGTATTTGGTTGTTTTGACTGGCATTGGTTTGGATTTTGAAGTTGGTGTCTTCTGATGAAATGTAGCTGGATGTCTTAGCTAACTTATGCCTTTGGAATTTCGGCATTTGGACTTGTATAGACTGAGTTGTGTTTATTACAGTTTTGTGTGTTTTGCAAACCTGTTTTGGTAATTCTGGTTTAGTATTTGGCACGTTTGACCTAGTTGTGCTAGGATTTGGACTGAGTAGCCTTCTACATTGTTGTAGCCCTGTCTTTTAGCTTCGAAATTGTGGGTCTTGCACCCTCATCCGATAATCGTAGCACCATTGGTGCCAAAACCGCAAAAATGATGTCAAAACTGGTTTTATCCGGAAATGTTTCTAGCTTGCTCTTTGTATTTATTGTGTATTTATATGTCTTGTAAGCCTAGTGAATGGCTTTTGGATGGGATTATTCTATATGACACGTTGGGACTGATTTGAGAAAAATAATGAAGCCATTAATGGCTGGAAAATAGGTAAACACAAGGGACATGCCGTCCGTTTGTTTTCTTGGAAATTGAATAAGTTAAAGTGGTTTTGGAAATGTATCTTGTATCAAATTGGGTGTATTTCCTTGAGAATTTCATTTGGGTTTTTCAAATATTGATTCGAGGGCTAAGTTCTAGTTAAACTTGTATATTTCCGCAAGGCAACTAATGTGACCATTTTACCGTTCGAAAACATGTTACCTCTTCGATTTGAACCACCAAATGTTTACTTACCCCGTATTCAAAATAAAGAGGTTTGAATTAGGGGTTTTATCGGCCAAGTTAGGGTTTTCTCGGCCACAAGTGAACTACTTTCAAGTAAAGTTTTACGAGTCCTCTTTTCCATATGTTTCTCATCAAAACCCTTATTATATAACCACTACTTGAATATATAGTGGCTTGTAGCTGCACGAATGATTCTTTACAATTCCAAGAGAATATTTCCTTAGCCTATCTATTGGGATTTTGATTTGTTATGGTTAAATGTTTTTCGTTAGAGATTTGATAACCCTTTTGGTTTGGAAGTCCCTTTCTTATTCACGGATCCAAACGCCCTCTTTACACTTTGAAAGTCCTTTTATACGTTTACTCGCGAGTAGTCGGGTTTTGGTTGTTTTCATCTAAATCATGTTAGATGGATTGTAATGTGGTCTTTGTGGCCTTTTAGGTTTCCGTGGTGATTGAGAAGTGGGCGTTATTTTGCGTGTATAGGTGAGTGTTCCTTATTTGTTATATTTCCTGATTATATGGCTTGTTTGAATGATTGATAACATGTTAAACGCTTTCAATGATTGCTAAAACGATTTTCGAGGCGAGTGTGTACTTTACCGCACTTAGCCTAAATGATTGTGAATTTTAATGATTGAGCGATTGAAATGTTAATTGTGCATGAATGTAGGCCTTCGGGCTGAACTGGCCATAGCCCCTTGTTACCGGTCGTCTCGAGCCAGTCGGACTCGGTCGAGCGATTAGGAACTTGGGTGAACGATTCGGTATACTCGAGTATTACCCTGTAGGTTGGTGGAGCCTGGCCAAAAGCCAGGGACGGGGTGAATGAAATGAATGAATGAATGAGGGGTTTTACTTATACAAAATGTATTTTCAAATGATTGAAGGAAGGAGAATGGAAGGAGAATGAATGAATGCACGAATGGCTCCTTGTGAGCACGTATCCTTTTAATGAATGTGTTTATCGCTTTATTGTACTTGTATCGTGAATTGTTGTTTACATGCATTTGTTTCTCTTGTTGCCTATGTGTACGGAACCTCACTGAGCTTTCCAGCTCATCCCTTTAGTTTTGTTTTCCTTAGCAGGGGAAGACGTGCGAGGATGGAAGCTACGAATAGATTAGCCGTTTTAGTACTTCGGTTTCTTTTGTAAAGGTTCTCGCCCTAGTGCTTGGCACGGGCTAGTTGTATGGGGAATTGAGAACCTATATTTTGACAGTTGTACTTCCATTGAGACAGTAATGTATATAAGTTGACGTTTAAGTTTGGAATTATTGTTATTTCGATGGTTGTGTGGATTTTATTCTCTTTTCTTATAGTGACTGACTGAGTCCCGGCGAGAGCTGGGCAGGCGGCCCGCCGATACCCTGGGGTACGCCCTAGGGAGAAGTGGGGCCGTTACAGAGATCATTGGTCAAATTTCGTCTTTTTAATCTCATTTGACCACCTTTGCTTCTAGTTCCCAATCGTACAAATGAAAAACAACTAATCAACTTAAACGCATAATTTAAACACAAAATCACACCAAATTAACATAAATTTTCAAAACATTGGGTTGCATTCTAATTAGCGCTTTTGTTTATAGTCGTTGGCTCGACTATATAATCTCATTTTTTAAGGAGCGTTTGTCTATGAATAATCCACTATTTTAGATTGTGGTGGATCATTAAAAGGTAACTTGATTGCAAAAGCCGTATAATCAAATGATAAGAGAGATGGAAGTGGCTTACATATTTCAAGTGATTCATAAATTTTGCCTTGAATGTGTGTCACTTAAGTACTCACCAAAGGAACGTCCATATGGCTTTCTTGGGCTATTATGACCTTGGAACCTTCACATTTAACACACTCCTCAAGAGAGGTTAAATATGAATCATGCATGCATGCCCCTTGAGGTTTAAATATCATTCCAAAGGCATTATCATTTCAAATGAACATTTTCTCATTGAAACACACATTATATGCTTCATTTTCACATAAAACATTCCTATCATTTGTGCTGGGTCATTTTGCATATTGTTAGAAGAAATGACTTCACACAAAGCGTGTAATTGTTTTTGTATTCTATCAAAGTGAGAAGTTAATTCATCTAACCTTTCTTTAACCCGAGCAAAATGATTGGAGGTTGCATTAGCTAGCTTTTCTATGGTTAAATCAAATTGATTAGAAGAATTTTCTATGGCCATCTCCCAAAATGCATTAAAATCATTAGCTAATGGTTCGCTTTCTAATTCATAATGTAAAAATGCATTAGCTAATCTTTCTATTGCTAATTTCCAAGATGGTTTAGATTCATATTGGACACATCGGATTGGTAATCATATAAACAAGGAAAAGCACTATTAGTACATTGATTATCACAACCATAAGCATAAAAATTACCCCAATTCGGACCATATTGTTCAAAATAAGGATTGCAATGCTCAAATTCATTAAAATAATTCACATTTTGTGCTTGCCTACATATATGAGTAGCATGATAATCTCCACATAAGTCACATATTATATGATTACGATTAAAAGCATTAACATTCCTCTTTTGTTCAGTCCCATGCATAATGGTGTCCAATTGAACTTTTAATGTTATAACATCAAGCTTAGCCTTTAAACTCCTTAAAGCACCTTCAAACAACATACCTTCGGTAATTTCTTTGTTACCTCTATTCAAGAAGCTTTGCACTTGATAACAATCTATTGCCAAGCTTTCTTCTCTCAAGCCTTGATCCTCCTTTAACTATCTTTCTTAAAATATAAAAATGCTTTCAAATAATCTCAAAAGCAAGATTAGTCAAGATGAATAGTTTCAAAGACACACACAAAAATAAGACATTAAACACTAAACAAAAGACGCGACAAGACACTAACACTACACACAAGACACAACAAATACAAAATAAGAAGTAAAATGTCTAAATTAATAAAGTTGTTCTTCACGCCGATATTGCCAAATCTTCCCCGGCAACGATGCCAAAAACTTGATAAGCGCGGGATATACATATAACAATTAACTCATTCACAGTCAAATTTTACATTTATAAAATTCTAAATACTCCACACGCGATTTTTCGTAAGTATACGAGTCGAGAGGTGATATAGGATATTAAGGATCGATCCCACAAGAAAGGATGGACAATTACCGGCACTACTAAAGTTCCTCTATTGTTTAGACGTTCAACAAATTAAAACAAATAAACTAAGGTATAAATGGATAGATAAATGAAAATAAAACTCCTTAGGTAATGGAATCCAAACCTATTCATCCTAATGCAACTCCCTAACGAAATGAGTACCAAAATCTCGGTTAAGTCATGGCGTAATTTCCTAATATACATGATATTCGCTTTCGCCGGCATACCAACTATACCTTTAGTTAATTCATACCTACTTTCGCGGTTGTGAAATCAATTACAAGTTCATTAACTTCTATGAAATTACATGGAACAAAGCCGCAAAATCCACAAAGATGTACCTCTACTTTCGTGAGTATATTCCCTAAGTTTAACACTTCATAAACTAGTGTCAAATTTCAATTCTCATTGCAAATCTAACACCTTTAAATGATAATAATCAATGGCCAATTAATCATGATTATAAGAGTAAAATTTCCGAATAACTCAATCAAGATAATAGCATCAATTAGTCAAGAAAGCAACACCAAACAATTATAGAAAGTTCAACCAAGATCCAACGCATAAACTTTAGAAACACATATTTAAACTCAAATCCAAACTTGTATAATAATTAACTATGAAATCAATACAAGAGAGAAAGTAGTAGAAGATATCACCCTTATTACATGAGGTCAAACTCTCCATCTTGTTCCTTTATTTTCATCCAAGTTTAGTTACAAGTACAAGAAGGATAAACTACATTAACTATACTAATCTACCCTAACTAATGAACTAAGGAAATTTTAGTAAAGACTATATTTTTGTGGAGTTTCTCTAGCCTTTCAAAATTGTGAAATGTTCCCTAAAGGCCTCTATTTATAGACAATTCAAGAGCCAAATGAATTGTTTTTAGTTGTCATTTTTTACTCTTGAAACTCTCAAAGGTTGCTTCTCAAAGTTTTCATGTTCATCTGATCATTCCCGGCCAGAATCTTTGCAAAAAAAATGGTCAAAAAGGTTGTGTGAAAAGAACACAAGTTGCAGAGCAAGTTTCAGCCAAAATTAGAGAATTTGCGGGTAGAAAATGCGGCCTATGCTCGCGTTTTGACCCCCCGTTTTGCTCTTTTTGCAGGTTTGCTCATTCTAGGCAGATTTCATCCTTGCTCTGTATTTGGTCCAATTTCAATTGATATTTTCTCAATGATAGAGGTTAAACCAACTCTTGTATAAAACATGAAAGTTGTATCCTTTGAGTTAGCTTTCCAATGCATCAAGAATCATCCAATTTGGAACTCTGTGGACCGAGAATGACCAAAATACCCTCAATTGGTCAGAATTCTATTTTAGCTTTCGACAATGAAAATGAACTTCTGTATTTTGACCTTTTGATAATGAAAATAACTAAACTAGATTTGATTCTTCATATCAAATCTAGATCTATCTCTTGGCTTGAAAATAGTACAAGAATCACCTTAATCTGATACTTGTAACTCAAGATATAGCCGAAATACTAAAATGTGTCAAAACTGTAAAACTTGCATTTCATCCTTTGACTATTTTGCACTTCATGTCTTCTTTAAATCACTTAAAATCATCATCAATCATCCAATTATCTTCTCAATAAATGCCATTTGATGATTGAATCCTTAAACTTATACAAACATGAAATACTCACTATTAAAATCCATAGAAATGCAACTTTTGATACTTTAAACCACAAAATGTATATTTTCAATAGAATCCTAGATAATTAGCTATAAAACTAAATAAAACACACCCAAACTAACTAATAAAATACACTAAAAATACACAGAATATGCACTTATCAATGCCAAAAACATCCATCTAGGTATAACACTACTTTCGTGTGCCTACTCTTTAGGTTCCACCTATTTCATTTCTATTATTGTCAACTATGCTTATAGATTAACAACTATCATGGCTTGTAAATGGTGATCAAGCATTCACAAGTGTGAAAGTAAGAATAGGTGAACTGGAAAGTACAAGATATAGCAATATCAACTTTATTCAAGCATAATCAAGGCACAAATAGCTTCATCTATCCCTAAAACAAAAAGATTTAGTTAGACAGTAGATTTAACAATAAAACTCATATTTTCAATGTAACCAAGAATTAATGAAATAGCAAAAAGAGTAAAGAGGAAGAAATGCTCATTCAAGTGAAGAAATAAGATCTCCAAATTTTAGTATCTTCATTGCCATAAAAAATACATTGTTACATCAAGAGTCCTTCAAGTTCTTCAAGAAAAATAAAAACTAGATCTAAAACTACACTTTGCTAAGTTTGAGAGGAAAGAGAAGGTAAAGTTCTTCTTCTTGTCAAGAGCTAACCTCTCCCTCCAATGATGTGTTTCTTTCTTGCTAAGAGTCAAGAAAAGAAGCTTCTAGATCCCCCAAAATTTGGTACAAATTGTCCCTTTATATCTTGTCAAAGATGGAGAAAGAAACAAAAGTCATGAAAGTTGGCAACTTGCAGCCGTCACTAATCCTTCAAGCCCTTGAGGGATTCTCCTAGGGATTATGCAGAGCTTGTAATTCTCTGTGAAATGAACATTCTGCCTATAATCCTTGGTAAAGTCCACTGAGTAACCCTCGAGGGTTTCTCTCTCTATTTTTTTTTTTTTTTTGAAGTTTCATCCTTGAATTCTACCACCTCTTTTAGACAATGTTGTGACTTTTCAAACTTCTAGTCCTCACTTTGTCAGATCACCATTTCGCTTCCAATTGAACTCAATCATTTTACATACAAAAACAAAGAGATTTTCCAAGTAAAATGACAAAATCACAACTAATTTATCTATCACTTACGGTGCAAATTAAAGACAAAAAATGAACAACTTATACCGATTAATCTTGCAAATTGACTCAAAGATAATATGAAATACATTCAAAAAGATCACAAATTTAGTCATTATCACAATGTAAGAAGTTGCTTATGAAGGGGGAGATTGCTAGGTTCATAAGTAAAGAATTGTCTCTTACATTGGTTTGAGAGATGGAGAAAGAGCGGTTAATATGTAAATCAAGGGGCCTGAGATCTAACAATTTAAACTTCTAGGTTAATATTGAGTTCTTTACTTACATATTGGGTCACTTTGGTGAACTCTCTCAAACTTTTCTCCCTAACAGAAAGGAGGAGGAGAAGAGCTGCAGTTGATTGAGGCTACACCTTCCCATTTCCTTCCTATGCCTGATGATAATGGTGCAATTAGATGGAATATAGATCCCAAGGGTATATATTCAGCTTAGTCTGCTATGCAACATTTGAATGCAGCTGGTGCTAAAGTCCTTGGTACTATCTTGTTTGGAACAAAAAACACTATATCCGCCTCTCTTTTATCTTATGGCTTGCCTGTAGACGAAAACTCAGCACTAAAGATAGATTTGGCTCATAGGGTGTGAATATAGCTCCGTTATGTGGTTTTTGTTTTGCAGCTCCTGAATCTCTAAGTCATTTATTTTTCATTTGTCCTTGCTTTGCTTATAGATGAGAGGTAGCACAAAGCAGATGTTTAGTTTTCAGGAAAGCTATTGATTGGGAACATAAGGTGCAATAGATGGTTCAACATTGCTCCAAGAACTCTTTTGCTTGCTGTGCTCATAGTGGCTTTTGCTGCTACAGTACACCATGTTTGATGTAGCAGAAATAAGCAGGGTTTTCATGTCTCATTGTTTATTTGACTGAGTTTATTTGACTGATCCCACTTTATGAATCAGTTTTATTGTACTGATTGTAACGTACATTTTACTGTTTGGGAATAAATTTTAACTCATCCAAAAAAAAGGTTTTTCAGCATTTACTTTATCCTTCGAACCATCCTGATGGAGGGTATTATTGTTTCAGGTTGGAGAGAAGTGGAGAAAAGTTCAGTGAGTATCAGTCTATGCTATGAATTGGGAGTAACTTTGTTTTGAGATTCTAGAGATTGCTACCTTAACTTTTATAAACAAGTATTGTTGTTAGGTAGGTTTATATGGGAAAAAATCCACTTTTCGTCCCTCAACTTTGAAACAAGAACATGTTTCGTTTCCAAACTTTTAGGTGCGACACATTTAATACATAAATTAATAATTTCTGGCTATATTTAGTCCAAAAACAGTAAATTGTTCAATTTGGACGGAGAAGACTTACATATCTAATACGTGGCCATTAAGTAAAACCAATTTCTCAGTTAAATCAACGGTCACATGCTAGACATGTGAGTCTTTTCCATCAAAATTAAACAATTTAAAGTTTTTGGACTAAGTGTGATCATAAATTATTAATTCATGTACTAAATGTGTTGGGTCTAAAAATTTGGAAATAAAATGATTTCTAACTCAAAGTTCAAGTACGAAAAGTGAATTTTTCCCATTTATTTGTACAGTTGTATAGTTATAGGTTCCTTTTTCATACACTTTGCTGTACTTGTTTAAGGGTTCTTCCCCTAACCTTGTGTACTCCATTTTACTTATCAATGAGTAAACAAAACGAAAGAAAATATTCTGCAGATAAATAATCAGGACCCCAAACTTTTTTCGTTTAAGCCAAGAATAACGTACAGAGATGCTTGTCACACAATTGGGCTAACCATGGCCATGATAAGAGAAAAATCATCATGAAAATGTTGATCAATGAAAAAATTATTAGATAGTCCAAAAACTAAGAGAAGCTATTCGAGATCAATTTCTACTTGTTCTTTTAACTTAAAGACACAATTGCATTAGGATCTTCAAATTGGAATCTTATCATAACATATTATCCGGAAAACTTTTGTCAGGCACGTCATCCTTATCCCTTGCTTAAACCTTTTCAACAAGCTGTTTAGCATCTTCGCACTAGTACAGCATATGATTAGATGATTTTAGACTAAGTATAAAATAAATTTAGAATACAAGAATTTGAATGAAAATAATGGAAATTAATCACTAGCTATTCCATTATTAAGCATGTCAATGGGTAGAGTTTGTGTTGGATCCTTTTAATTCAAATCCAAACCCATTATATTTAATTGAGAAAAATGCAATTTTGGTATCCAAACTTTGATACATGAGCGATTTTAGTCCTCAAACTTTGGACAAAAGCAAATCTGACACCCAATGTTTCAACTTCTGAGCACATTTAGTATCTTTGACAGATTTTTTCCAAATTGCAACTTGAAAGAGTCATGTGACAGTCACATATTCGCCAACTATTGTATAAAAAATATCAAAAAAATGTTAAATTTAGTCATTAGACTTAGTGTCAGAAGAATATTTTATATTTTTTTGACATTTTTTTGCAATAGTTGTCAGACATGTAACTATTACATGACTTTTTTCCGTTGCAATTTGGGATTAAATTGTCAAAGATATTAAATGTTCTCAAAAGTTGAAAGATTGGGTACCAGATTTGCTTTTGTCCAAAATTTTGGAACTAAAACCTTTCATGTGTCAAAATTTGGGTGCCAAAACTGCATTTCTCTCTATTTAATTAGACCCAAACTCATACCCAAACCCTTATGAGTTTGCAAAAGTAAGTCCAAATCTTGACCTTTCTGACTGTGAATATCTAATAAGTACCCATTGTATTTTATTGAACATAATAAAGAAAAAATTAATTAAAAATGTATAGAGTTCCAAAATAATTATAAATACCAATCAATTTTTATTTTCAAATCATAAAATTAATATTCAAGAAAAATTGAATGTAATATTATGAACTCAAAAAAAGAACTATTATTAACTGTTATTATTTATTTTCAAAACTTCAACTGTATCCACGTCTAATCTTTCATTTATTTGCCTTTACTTCTTCTCCTTTTCCTCAAAAAGTTTATGTCAATTACAATGACAACTAGGATTAGTTTGAAAATAGAAAATCATCACGAAATCTTTCTATATTTGATCCAATGGCCAGAGAATATTAAATTATTTTATAAATTTACTAATATATATACACACAAACACATATGAGATTGGGTAGGGTATGAATTTGAAGAGTTAAATTCAAACTCCACCCAAATATATTGGATTTGGATTGAATCTAGGTAAAAGCCAACCCGTTAACATTGCATTATGTACTCGAAGTTGTAACGATGACAAAAGTTCGAAAGATTAGTATCTCATTCCGTGAAATTCATAATCTTTAATCGTACTACGTCACCATTTTCATACCAGGTAATGTTGCTCCGGAAAAAAATATTTATTATGGAATATTCAATAAATCAGCCTACCATACAATTTGAGAATCAGCAAATATGCATGCTAATTTTGAGAATCAGCTCACTTGACTTCTACAGGAAGGTTCTATGACCGAAGGGATAACGATGGATTTGGTTGACTCGATTGGACGTATTCAATCCGTATAACCAATTTAATATAAAAGTTCATGTACATTGTTGTTTTGTCAGAGCCGCAAGCTTTGACTTGTGGCATAATTTTTCATTTCCTTCTCATCCCACATCGGAGCCTGCTGAAGAGAAGCCGGCTACTCGAGGCCTATAAATAGAAGGGTCCATTGAAGGATTTAACTTGCACCACTCAAGAGAGTTATATGGGCTATTAGCTTCTTGAGTCATCTAGCCCATTCAGTTAAATATTTTAGGCTCTCTTGATTTGAGTTTAGGAATATTTTCTAAACTCTTTTGTAAGTGCCTATTGGCCTAGGAACCACTTTCCTATGGCTTTTGTATTTCTTCTTCATAGTAGAAATATTGCTCCTCCCTCGCCCGTGGACGTAGGTCAATTTGACCGAACCACGTAAATCTTCTGTGTCTTTTATTTGCTTTGTTATCCGTCTTTATATGGTCGGTTTTACCGCCTAATTATTATATGGCTGGTATCTACCGCCTATCTATTATATGGTCGGTTATACCGCCTACTTTGTGCTAACTTGAGTTTGTCTATTCCTGGCCCGGTCCTAACAAACTGGTATCAGAGCTGGTTGTTATATTTTGCAAGACAGGTTCATCTGGTGGGGCCCGTTCATCTGGTGGGGTCCGTCCATCCTGTGGGGCCCACTCATCCTGTGGGGTCCGTTCATCCGTGGGGTCCGCTCACCTTGTGGGGTCCGTTCATCCCGTGGGGCCCGCTTATCTCGTGGGATCCGCTCACCCTGTGGGGCCCGCTCACGAGACTTGCATATTTGTTTGGCCAGTTTTTTGAGACAAACTTCACGTTACAGATTTTGTGGCAACAATGACGATAACAAAGACGGTTGTCGAGAAATTCGACAGGAATGTCAACTTCGGAATGTGGCAGCTCAAGATGGAGGCCATTCTTGTTCAAGACGGAGTTGATCTAGCGATTCACGGAATCGAGAACAAACCAGAAGATGTAAAGGATGCGGATTTCGCCGATATGGATAAGAAGGCCAGATCCAGCATAATCTTAAATCTCTCCGATGAGGTATTGCGTGAGGTAGCAACGGAGACTTCGACCAAGGCTATGTGGGATAAATTGAAAGCCTTGTATATGAAGAAGACAGTCGAGAATCGGCTATATTTGAAGCAGAGTTTGTACATGCTTCGGATGTCTGAAGGTACATCTATACTCTCCCATCTTGATAAATTTGATTCCATTATTATGGATTTGGGGAATATAGATTCGAAAATTGATGATGAAGATCAAGCCCTATTACTGTTGTGTTCCCTTCCCCAATCTTTTAAGCATTTCCGTGATACTATGATCTATGGAAAGGAAACAATTTCGTATCGAAAAATTAAATCTGCATTAAAATCTAAAGAGCAGATAGATAGGGATATTACTGGGGAAACTAGTGGGAGTCAAGCCGATGGCTTGTTTGTTCGGGGTAGATCTGAAAAGAGAAACACAGAAAATAGAAGTAGATCCAAGTCCAGAC